>NC_053025.1:109524458-109750848 GCF_003073215.2 Triticum urartu
CAAGCTTCACAGTCACCCCAAGGAGTGGAACCAGACTTGGTTTTACTGCAAAGATACATCTCCAACTGATGAAAATCCCTTGCTGGGTTACCGCCCTCACCGTCTCAGCAATACACATCCCTTTCCTCAGAGATTGACTTCAAAGGAAAGGGCCAATTATGCTCCACAACTGTCAAAGCATAGAGCCTTTATGGCAAACGGTTTAACGGGTGTTGACTTTGCTCGTTGTTGGATAACTTGGAGCATATTGCCCTTAAGCCGATGCCCCGGTTTAATGTGTGAATATACCGGAAGCTTGAAGGACCCTCAACGACACATTGATATCCAGCTTACAGATGCTGAAGTTACTGAGGCTGTGAAGAAGATGCTGACTGAACCGGAGGCTGTCTGCAGCGAGACCGGATTAAGTCCCTTCTGTGTTTCCAACAAACCTCCAAAGGTAAAGGTCAAATAACTTTCCTTTGTTTTAACTTGCTCCTTTCAAATATTCTCTGAAAATCTTGTCATCTTTGTCAGGGCGATGATCCGTTCTAGAAGAAAAAACCACAAGATAAACCGGCGAAACCGCAAGATAAACCGGCAAAGCCACTTCGCCCGAAGACCAAGGTTGTTAAAAAACCTGCCAAGAAAAGGACCACTGTGTCTTTCGAGCCAAATGCAGATGGCGATGAGGTTAATCCGGACTCAGAGGTAGAACTTGACTCTCTTGGTTCATTTTTCATACATCTCATTGACAACGACTATTATCAGGATGACGCTGAAGGCAGTCAAGCTAAGGACATTGAGGTAATTATTCTTTCCTCCGATTCAGATCCTCTGCCAACATCAAAAATCTGTCGAGCAAACCAGAAAGTAAAATTTTCTCACCCCTTGCTCACTTGGACCCAAACTTTCTTTTGAAGATGCAGCAACACGAAGCTCACCGCACAACCCGGCACAGCGGCCAGGTAGTTACCTCTGCTGGTTTACCGAACACTCCGATTCGGAAAAGCCGATCAGAGGTCTCTTATACTCTTGATACTTCTTGCCCCAAGGCGGGTTGTTTCCGACAGCCTCTTAATCCGTCTGATTCAAATTATCAGGGAACACCTCACTCATCCTCTGGCAAATCAACAACCACACAGCTTCCACCCCTTAAGACAGTTCTTGGGTGAGCTATGCACTTGATTTTATCCTTGATGTGTTATTTTTGCACTGTACTGATCTTCATGTTTCTTTTTCTCAGTGCCAAGCCTAGACCCAGCAAGAAGGCTCGGTTAAACAAACCGGTTGATGATAATGTGGTTGTTGAACTGGAAAAGACTCCAGATCTGGAAGAAACCGATGCTGATGCCATGCTTAATGATCCGCCGCCTCAAGACCATGACTTGTTTGCTGAACAAGTAGAAATTGACACCACAAGCCATGCTGACAAACCGACCAGCCCGGTCCGACCTGATGATAAATCGGCCAGTCCAGCTAAGGCTACTGATAAACCGCCAACTCCAGTGAGGGCTACTGATGATAAAGAGGATGATGTTATGATCACCGGCGTCAGCCACACCGCTCCTGGCAACCCGTTCGCTTTATCCAAACATAGCGCCAAGGATGAGCTTGTTGCTATGGGCAAAGGCAAATGGAGCGCCGATTTGTCCAGCTACGCCCATCTCAATGCCCAAGATATTCACTCTGGCTTCTTGAACCGTCTGTACACCAGTCGCGATTATGAAGCCAGTTTAGTAAATCTGATGAAGGAGCGATATGAGGTAATCACACAACTTCTCTTATGTCTAATTGCAAACATCAACTCTAGTAGCCCCCAAGTGACGGTTTACGATGTCAATCCAAACCGGGACTTAGTAATAACTTCACTTTTGCATGTTTAGCCTCCAGGGACCGGGTTATCACTTTAAGATGACTTGGTATTTTGAAATTGCAATACTGTATATTTCACTGATGTAGCCCCCAAGGGCTGGTTTAACTTTTTAAAGATGAATCAGGACTGTAGAAGAATTCCCATATCAGTATTTTGAGCAAACATACATTAGCCCCCAAGTGCCAATAGTAATACTTGTATTGTGCTTGGGACTTGTAGAAATTTCCGAGAACAAGCAAATATGCATTAGCCCCCAAGTATCAGGTGCATAACTTGTTATGTGTTTGGTACTTCAAATATATACCGTCAACTCATAATATGTCTGTTTCTTATAGGCTGAGCTGAGCAAAAAGGAATCTCAAATCGCCGATCTGCAAGAAAATATCAAGTCCCAGCAAGCCAAAACTTCCAAGGCAAAGGATGAACTGTCTAGCGCTTTAGCCACTATGGAAAAGCTAAAAGAGAGTTTTAACAAGGAGCGGGCGGATTGGAACACAGAAAAATCCACTTTGCAGAAAAGAGCCGGGGACGCAGAAGCAGCTCTTAAACCGGTGGTAGACGAACTAACTGGTGTAAAGCGGCAAGTACATGCTATGACTGCTGTTGTGTTCGGTAAGCCTCCGATCTTTAAATCCTCATCATATCATCTCATTAATTGCCGATTTACTAATGTTTGCAACGATATAGGGAACTCGCATTAGCCACCTGGGCTCTGATGTACAGAAGAAGCTAAAGGCTGCCTATGCTCTTATAGAGCAGTTATATACCGGTGCGCAACGGATTATCTGCACCACTTCTCACAACAAACCGCCCCCAACTTTAATCAAGGAGACCTTAGAAAGGATGTCAATGCTGCCTGCCCGGGTAGAAGAGTTAAAGAGATCTGCTGCAAGAGCTGGTGCTCTGACCATGCTAACCCGGGCAAAATCATGGGTGCCCGATCTTGATCCGGAAGATGTCAGCAAAGGCTATCCGAGCTTGAAAGAAGACGGATCAGAATTTGGCAATGAGGACCTCCGAGCCATAAATCGGGAAGTACGTCCGCTGGCTTGCCAATTAGCTGAAGAAGCTGATCTTTCACATTATCAGGCAAGTTATGATGTTAACAACAAACGGATGGCCGCACCAACTCCTGAGGTTCAAAATCTCATCCCGCCAATTTGTAAGCACACTTATGCCCCTGACATTGAACCGTCCACCCTTATAAGCGACGAAGCTGTGTTTGAAGCCCTAACTGGGATAGACTGGACAACTATTGACTTCCAGCCACTGGGTAGAGACGAAGGGGATGATCCGCAGCCGTCAGGTCAAGCTGGAGCCGAATCATGATCCGAAGGCCGGTTTAGTATTCCACGTGCTGCAATGCTTATTGAGAAAAAATTATCCTTTTGGGAACTAAAACGCCTTGTAATAGGCTAGTTAAAACTCTTGGTCTATTATGCCTTCGTGCATATTTATTTGTGCCTGACACTTGTTAATCCGCCATGCTTAAGACATATTATATTCATAATCCGTAGCGATTTATTCCTACACACAAAAAGTTGATAGTGTCCTGGCGGTTTACCGCTAGACGGGTCATGATACCCAGATATATAGCCAGGGTTTATAACCAAGGTTGTGAAAAGATAATCAAATATGAAAATAATTGATACCTGTGACCTTGAATCACAACTTTGGATGACCCGTTGCTAGTGAGGGTGATAACCCCAATCTTGAGTAATGATAACTCCTTTCATACCATGCCGGTTTATGATAAAACCGTGCCAGGTTGTGATAAACACCAGTTTATTCAATGCTGGCGACCTAGAGTCGAAACTAGACCGGGTTAAGAAACTCCGGGTTATAAGTGATTACATACTGACGACTTGTAGTTGACAGCCTAGCCAGGTTGATGAACACCGGTTTGTCAAAAAATATCCTAAGTGTTATCAAGAGAGAGAAAAACTTGGCAAAAAGCAAATGAAAACTTGTAGTCGAGGCTTTTCACGGGCTGCCAGGCCCCAAATTCGAGGCTTTTCATGGGCTGCCAGGCCACTGAGTTAAACCATTTTGCGAAGCCTTTTAAGATGGTCCTCAATCCTTAACCAATCGTCGTTTTAACTTGACAAGTTTAGGGTCTTATCAGAGTAACTTGTCAAAGTTCGACGGGCCATACCAGGTTTACCTGGGCGGAGTGACTTACTTAAAAAGGCAGGCTAACCCAGGGTTTTAGGTGTATACACCAGGCTTCCAAGCCGTGGCTTGATAGCCTATTACAAGTCTAGATTCTTTGTTCATTGCGACAGCAAAGAATCCCCAAGTAACATTTTGAGCTGTGCTCAGTGGGTGCATATGTTTGAGTTGTTCTTTTGCAACACTCTCTTTGGCCCCGAAGTAATTTGGCATTAAACCGATCAAGAGGTGTGACTATGGTTCAGATACGACCAAGCCCCCAAGTGATTTTTCTGGTGGCCTTGTGCCGATCAAGAGGTGTATCTTTAGTTGAAGTACAACCAAGCCCCCAAGTGATTTTATAAAGCTTTGATAAGCTGAATCAAGGGGTAAACCGGAAGCCGCTTTACAAAATAAAAGCCCCCATGTAACCACACATGATGTAACAAAAACAATAGATACCCCGCTTTAGCTGAGGCTTCAGTTTATCATATTGATCATAATATATACATTGCCATATCTATGTACATAAGCAGAGCATATGGCTCAAGTATAATAGGGCCAAAGATGAGTGATATTCCACGGCCGGTGGGTCTCCTCCTCTGATTTACGTGAGTCTTCGTGCTCTCGAACATCGATTAGGTAGTACGACCCGTTGTGCAGATTCTTGCTGACCACAAAGGGTCCTTCCCAAGGTGGGGATAACTTGTGCATATCCGTCTGATCCTGTATGAGTCGGAGTACTAGATCTCCGTCTTGAAAAGTTCTGGTTCTAACCCGGTGGCTGTGACAACGATGCAGATCTTGCTAATAAATCGCCGAACGGGCTGCTGCAATGTCACGCTCCTCATCTAACAGGTCAAGTGCTTCTTGCCATGCTTTCTCATTATCAGCTTCGACATATGCCGCCACACGGGGCGAGTCATGACGGATGTCACTACGGAGAACCGCCTCCGCTCCATAAACCATGAAAAAAGGCGTGTAACCCGTTGCTGGGGATATTACTACTGGGCGTAAACCGGCCTACCTGGGCCGGGTTAACTTCATCAGTAGTTCAAAGGTGTTAAAGCCCAAAGAAGCAGATAAGGGCCCAAGGCCTGTAGTCGGCTTAAGACCTGTAGCCGTAAACCGGCTTTATATGTAAACTTGTATTGTAAGTTAGGAATAAGGAGAGACCAACCCGAATACGAGTATGAACCGGTGATTGGGACTCTGTGAACCGACGGGCGTCACCCGTGTATATAAGGGGACGACCCGGTGGCAGTTCAAAGACAGACAACAACAACTCAAGACTTAGGCGAAGCTTGTTTGCTCCCTAGTCATCGAAACCCCATCAATTCCATCACAACTAGACTTAGGCTTTTACCTTCATCGAAGGGGCCGAACTAGTATAAAACTCTCTGCATCCCTGTGTCCGCTTTAACCCCTTCAAGCTAACCCATCGCGATGGCTCCACGACTAAGTCCTTTCACTAGGACACGTGCCGTGACAAAACCACGATAGTTGGCGCCCACCGTGGGGCCATTGCACGATGGTTTCATGTTCTTGGAGGGCCGCTTTGAAGGACTCGAGGGCTACGCTGCGTGCCGGATGACTAAGAGTCGTCGCGGCAAGCTCTACATCGATGATGCAGGCTGGGGCCTCGAGGCCGGCTTAATTGAGTACGGGTACCGGGTCCCCTTTGGTGGCATACACATTTTCATCGGCAAGATCGGTGAACCGGGCCCTGAGCCGGACATCTACACCGACCTCGTCGAGACGGCTCAGCGAGCGCGATCTGCCCAGGTTAAACCGGCCGTGAAGCGTGCCTTCGTGGGAGACATCCATGGAGGAAGTTATGAGGATAGATCAGAATCTGGTGGCGAGACCGTCGTTTACTCCGGCAACAAGTCGTCAACCGGAGAAACTGAATCTCTATATCAGCTACAAGATGGCCGGATTGGGGGCTGTTCCGATGGTGACAATATTCCGGACCCCTCCGATCTGCCCAACCGGGTTGGAATATTCATGGCCGGTACGCAAGCAGCGCTTCATTCTTCAACCGCTGCGGCAATGATCACCGGTTCAGTAGCGGCGACGGCTGCCGGGGCAGGACGCTCTGTGCGCCCGTTGGCTCAAGTTTTATCGGATCTGTTCAATGCGTTGGCTGCGCTCATGGCGGAGGCTAACCCGGCGGATCAGGACGCTCACAACACGGAGATTGCAAAAGTGAGGGAGCAAATCACTCAAGCTAAAGCAGACCTAGCAGCTGAAGACGCCAGGATGACTGCAGAGCGGGCCGCCTTAGATGCACAGGCCTACAGGCTCATGTTGGACCAGAATGCGTCGCAGGAAGTCATGAGGAGGAAGTACCGATCTCGTCTGCCTTCAGTCTTCGAAGCCAGAGACCTCTTCAACACCCCCGGAGCGGGAACCAGTAATCCGCCAGTGGTAAACCGGGCGGAAGCACCTGGGACGGGCGCGCCGGTCCAGCCCCGTTTAATAGATCTGCCCCATCATAATACTGGTGTACCTCAGGCCGTGCCAACACCTCCGGGTCACTACTCCAACCCAATGGACAACCTTGTTGCGGCTGCGGCACGGCTGGAGGCCATTCCAATTGAAGGTGATTCGCCACAGGCGGTAGAGATGCGCCGGTTCAAGGAGCTCCTTAGGACAGCTTTGGTCCAACAGGAAGCATATTCGTACAGCCACGACCAGATCCACTCAACCCCTCGTCCGAGCCAGAGCTATAGCAGGCATATGGATGAACCGGCCGTGTCAAGTAATGCGCGACGAGGAGCGCCCCATGATAACAACCCGGCAGGTGGTGTCGATAATGCTCAGGAAGTGGTGGACCGGGCCCAAGCGCGCAGGGAGGCCGAGTTAGCGGCACAGTATCAAGATCGTCAGCTTACGCTGGTTCGTCCGACCACCATGGTCGAGCCTGGAGTTACCTCTAGTGCTTTAGGGGTGACTTGCCTTGTTCCCGCTTTACGCAATGTGCGCTTGCCCAAGGATTTCAAGGGCCCGCGCAAGGTACCAAATTATACGGCGGATCAACCTCCAGAGACATGGGTGGAGAGCTATGAGATGGCCATGGAGATTCTTGATGTGGATGATGCGGCGTGTGCAAAGTATTTCACCATGATGCTTGAAGGAATGGCCCGTACGTGGTTAAAAAGCTTACCGGCCAATTCTATCAGTTCATGGGCCCAGTTACGAGCCCGGTTTATCAGTAATTTCAAAGACACGTGTAAGCAGCCGATGTCGATAGTGGATCTAGCTGCCTGTGTCCAGGAGGAAGGAGAATCAACGATGCATTGGGTGCGCCGGGTCTCGCAAGTTCTGCATTCATCAGACCGCATCAACGCTGACACCGCGGTTATAACCCTGGAAGGCAATTGCCGGTTTGGGCCCCTAAAGCTGAAGTTAGGGCGGATGAAGCGCCACTGCACTGACATAGGGACTCTCATGGGCGCTTTGGTAAAGTATGCTGATTCTGATAGTACCAAGGATCCCGAGTCTGATGATGACAAGATAGGGAAGGGAAAGAAGAACGGCAACTCCTAAGGCCAGCAACATCACTCGACAGGTAATGGTGGCGGAGGCAAGCGCAAAGAGGATGGCAACATGGACTTCGTGGCTAATACCAACGCGCAGGACAAGGGCCAGCGATGCAAGGGTAAACTGCAGAATCGCAGTGGAGCGCCTAACCCTAACCCGGACCGCCTAAATTATCTGTTGAACCAGCCCTGTCCAAAGCATGGGACGAAGGAGGTGCCAGCAAACCACCTTTGGAAGGATTGTTACATTATGCAGGAGTTCAAAAATTCTAATGCTTTCCGGTATGATCACGGCTCTGGCGGTGGCTCAGGATCCGGGCCAGGTTACGGTGGAGGAAATTCCGGTTCAGGATTTAATGGTAATCCGGGCGGACATAATAATCAAAATAATCAGAATAACCAGGGTGGTTACAACCAGCAGTAGCAACAGTCGGGTTACCAGAGCAACCCAAAGCATTTGAACAGTGGGCAGTACCATGTCTTCACCACTAGCTTGGACAAGCGAGACCGGAAGGTTCAGAAGCGGGCAGTCAACTCTGTTGAACCGGCTGTGCCCTGTTACTTACGTTGGTCTGAGCAGCCAATCATATGGAGCAGAGAGGATCACCCACCCCGGGTTGATAACCCGGGTTAGCTAGCATTGGTGGTGGCACCGCAGGTGGGAGGTTATAAGTTCACCAAGGTACTCATGGATGGAGGGAGCAGCATTAATATCTTGTACTATGAGACCTTCCGTCGTATGGGACTGACAGATAAAAATCTCAAACCATCCAATACGGTGTTCCATGGTGTGGTACCTGGCAAATCAGCATATCCTGTTGGTAAGATAGCTCTGGAAGTGGCATTTTGAGATGATCATGATTCCAAGACGGAGACACTGACGTTTGAAGTGGTAAAAATCCAAAGTCCGTATCACGCCCTGTTTGGGCGACCGGCCTATGCCAAGTTCATGGCACGGCTTTGTTATGTGTATTTGCAGCTCAAGATGCCGGGTCACAAGGGGACAATAACGGTTCATGGAAGTCGTAGAGTCGCTTTGGAGTGCGAGGAAGGAGATGCGGCCTACGCAGAGTCGGTTTGTGCCACCGAGGAGCTGAAATTTTATAAAGACAATGTTGATCCGGCAGATATGACTCCGTTGAAGAAGCCAACTACGGAGCATGATCCGGCCTTGAAGTTCAAATCGGTAGCTGAGACTAAGCTGGTTGAATTCGTGCCTGGCGATTCGTCCAAGCAGTTCAGCATCAGTGCCAATTTGGATCCGAAATAGGAAAGCGCGCTCATCGAGTTCATCCATGAGAATCAGGACATTTTTGCATGGAAGCCTTCTGACATGCCAGGTGTACCGAGGCAACTCGCTGAGCACACTCTTAATGTGGATCCTAAATACAAACCGGTGAAACAGTTCCTTCGCCGGTTTAACGAAGAAAGACGCAAAGCTATTGGAGAAGAGGTAGCCAGGATTTTGGCAGCTGGTTTTATTGTTGAAGTTTTTCACCCTGAGTGGCTTGCTAATCCGGTGCTGGTCCTTAAGAAAAACGGCACCTGGCGTATGTGTGTGGATTACACAGACCTTAATAAGGCTTGTCCAGCAGATCCTTTTGCCCTCCCCCGTATTGATCAAATCATTGATGCTACGGCGGGTTGCGAGCGTTTGAGTTTTTTGGATGCATATTCTGGTTATCATCAGATCAAAATGGCAGTTAAGGACCAGGAGAAGACGGCGTTCATCACTCCATTTGGAGCCTTCTGCTATGTGTCTATGCCTTTTGGGCTCAAGACTGCCCAGGCAACCTATCAACGGTGTGTACAAAATTGCCTTCACAAGCAGATTGGCCGTAATGTACATGCTTACGTGGATGATATTGTGGTTAAGTCAAGGAAGAAGGAGACTCTGGTTGACGATTTGAAGGAAACCTTTGGTAACCTGAGGACGTACAAGATGATGCTCAATCCGGCCAAATGTGTTTTTGGTGTACCGGCAGGCAAGTTATTGGGTTTTCTGGTGTCCAACAGGGGAATTGAGGCTAATCCGGAGAAGATCACAGCCATCACCTCCCAGGATAAACCGAAGTGTATCAATGACGTTCAATGTTTGGCTGGCCGGATTGCCGCGTTGAGCCGGTTTATCAGCCGCCTTGGTGAGAAGGCAATTCCTTTGTATCAGATGTTGAAGAAGACGGATCAGTTCGTCTGGAGTTTCGCTGCTGATCAGGCATTTGAGGACTTAAAGAGGCAATTGGCCAACCCGCCTGTGCTTGTCGCTCCTGTTGCTGCTAACGCTCACGCAGTCAGTGTGGCTATTGTGGTGGAGCGGAAGGAGGCAGGCAAGGAGCATCCGGTTCAGCATCCGGTTTACTATATCAGTGAGGTACTTATTGAATCCAAGCAAAGGTATCCACATTGGCAGAAGCTGGTATATGGAGTTTTCATGGCAAGCCGGAAGCTGAAGCAGTATTTCCAAGGGGACCCCATCATAGTGGTCAGTTCTGCTCCCTTAGGCGATATCATCCAGAACCGGGAAGCGACTGGCCGGATTGCCAAGTGGGCTATAGAGCTTGGGCCGCACGGGTTGAAGTATGTGCCCCGAACGGCGCTGAAGTCTCAAGCACTTGTTGATTTCATCGATGATTGGACGGAGTTGCAAGCACCTGAAGAGAAGCCGGATCACACATATTGGACCATCCATTTTGACGGGATCCAGGCAATTGGAGGGCTCGGGGGCTGGAGTCGTATTAACTTCCCCACGAGGTGACAAGTTCTGTTACGTTCTC
Organism: Triticum urartu; assembly: GCF_003073215.2. Taxonomy (NCBI): domain Eukaryota; kingdom Viridiplantae; phylum Streptophyta; class Magnoliopsida; order Poales; family Poaceae; genus Triticum; species Triticum urartu. The sequence continues at coordinate 109,534,784 of NC_053025.1, forward strand.
CGCTTAATGTTCCCTTGTACTAACAATGCAGCTGAGTATGAAGCCTTGCTCCATGGTCTCCGGATGGCTAAGGAGATGAATCTAAGCCGGGTTAAGTGCTTCGGTGACTCGGACCTAGTGGCTCAACAGGTGTCCGGCACTTGGGATTCCAAGGACCCACTCATGGCTGCGTATCATCGTGAGGTGGATATTGTTGTAGGTCACTTCAAGGGTTATCAGGTGGACCACGTGGACCGTCGGAAGAATGAAGCGGCGGACGCTTTAAGCCGGTTGGTCTCTCAACGTAAACCGGTCCTGCCTAATGTTTTTCTTGATGTGCTACACAACCCGTCGGTCAAGCTCCCTAGTGAAGCGGATTTGGCTATTCCTGATCCGGAGGCTCAATTGGTGGCAGCTCTGCACGTCATTCCGGATTGGACGCTTCCTTATCTTGCATACATGAACCGGGGCGAGCTACCAGAGGATGAAACCTTGGCCCGGCAGATAATCCGACAATCCAAGTCTATGACTATTATTAATGGCAAATTGCATCATTGCAGTGTGTCAGGGGCGTTTCAACGCTGTGTGTCTCCTGAGGAAGGATGTGAAATTTTGCGTGAGATCCACGAAGGAGATTGTGGTCATCACGCCGGTTCAAAATCTTTGGTGGCTAAAGCGTTCCGCCATGGTTTTTATTGGTTAACTGCTCATGCTGATGCGGAGGATCTGGTCAGACAATGTGACGGTTGCCAAAAGTTTTCAAGACGCGCTCATGTGCCGGCTCAAGAATTGAGGATGATTCCGATCACTTGGCCGTTTGCAACTTGGGGGCTGGATATGGTTGGGCCTTTCAAAAGGTCCAAGGATAAGAAGACCCACCTCCTGGTGGCGGTTGACAAGTTTACAAAGTGGGTGGAGGCAGAACCTATTAGCAAGTGTGATGCGGCCATGGCGGTTCAGTTCATCAAAAAGGTGATTTTCCAGTTTGGCTTTCCACATAGTATCATCACAGATAATGGTACCAATTTGTCCAAGGGGCCATGAAGGAGTTCTGCGAACGTGAGCACATCCGGCTTGACGTTTCATCAGTAGCCCACCCACAGTCCAATGGTCAAGTAGAAAGAGCTAATCAAGAGATCTTGAGAGGCATCAAACCCCGGCTTATGGTTCCTTTGCAAAGGACTTCGGTTTTTGGGTAGAAGAGCTACCATCTGTGTTATGGAGTATCAATACTACGCCCAACAGATCCACAGGATACACACCGTTCTTCATGGTCTACGGAGCGGAGGCGGTTCTTCCCAGTGATATCCGTCATGACTCACCTCGTGTGGCGGCTTATGTTGAAGTGGACAATGAGACGGCACGACAAGATGCTTTGGACCTGTTGGATGAGAAGCGTGACATAGCAGCTGCCCGCTCGGCGATTTACCAACAGGATCTTCGTCGTTATCACAGTCGCCGAGTCAGAACCAGAACCTTTCAAGAAGGAGATTTGGTGCTTCGGCTCATCCAAGATCAGACTGATATGCATAAGTTATCCCCACCTTGGGAGGGACCTTTCGTGCTCAGCAAGAATCTGCACAATGGGTCATACTATCTGATCGATATTCGAGAGCATAAAGACTCACGTACATCAGAGGAGGAGACCAATAGTCCGTGGAACATAGCTCATCTTCAGCCTTACTATACCTGAGCCATCGGCTCTACTTATGTACATATTATGACAAGTGTATATATTATGATTAATATAATAAACCGGAGCCTCAGCTAAAGTGGGGTATCTGTTCTTTACATCATGTGTGGTTACATGGAGTTGTTCTGTCTTAAAGCGGCCTCCGGTTACCCCTTGAAAGTTTTATAAACATCACTTGGGGGCTTGGTCGTGTCCGAACCAATGCAACACCTTTTGATAGGCGAAAGCCACCAGATCACTTGGGGACATGGTCAAGTCTGAACCAGTCACGCCCCTTGGTCGGCCTAAGGCCATAGAATCACTTGGGGGCTTTGTCAAACCTGAACCATTGCCACGCCTCTTGATCGGCATAATGCCACGGTTTCATTTGGGGACCTGGCTGACTTGAACCATAGCTACACCTATCGGGAGCTTGGTCGTGTCCGACCATGGTAACACCATCTGATCGGCTCAATAAAGCCTCTTTTTGCAAACGGTTTTATCATTGCTTTTGCTTCAACATTTTTCTTACTATTGCTTTGCGTTTTTTAAACCGGCAACATTTTAAACTGGTTCAAACTGTCAATCGACGGAACACGGTCCATTTTTAATCCGGAGATTATTTGCCCGGTTTGACTTTTTCTGTTAACATCCCATTATGGAGTAGCAGGGTGTTTTTCATAACCCGGCATGGTTTACATGGTAAACCGGCATTGTATACACAGGAGTTGTTTTCTCCATTGACGGTATAGGTTTATAAACCTCCGTTTCAAGATTGGCTAAGCCAACTTCATGCCCAGCGATGGCAGGTATTTTGTATCACAAAATTTGATCATATACCTCAATTTCATTGCATTTATATATAAAGGTAATAAACCGGCTGGCGGTACGGCCGCTGCGGCAGTTTAAGATTTTGTGATTGCAGGAAATATAGATTGAAGGTTTCGCCCATTCAAACAAAAGTATCAGTGCCTATGCACGAAGGCATCTCAGAAGCAGGAGTATTGGCTATCCTATTACAAGGCAACATGGTGCCCAAATAAGATCATTGTTTTCTTGGCGGAATATAACAAAGCAGCCATTTAAACCGGCCTCCGGTTCAAGCTTGGTCACCGCCCTGATTTGATGGTTGTGGGTCGTCCTTCGCCGCTTCAGCTTCTTCTTCCCTACCCAGTGGCTGGAAGTCAACAGTGGTCCAGTCGATTCCCATTAAGGCTTGAAAGACAGCTTCATCATGGATCAGTGACGATGGTTCAATCAGGAGTGTAAGTATGCTTACGGATTGGAGGGATCAGATTCTCCGCTTCAGGAATCGGTGCAGCCACTCGTTTATTCTGGTTGTTATATTGAGCTTGATCATGCGACAAGTCTGCCTCTTCCAGCAATTGGCAAGCTAGAGGGCGCACCGCCCGGTTTATCGCTCTCAGGTCATCCTCATTGAACTCCGAACCATCTTGCTTCAAACTGGGATAACCCTGAGCTGCCTCAACAGGATCAAAATCCGGCACCCATGCTTTTGCCCGGATTAAGGCATTGATGGACCGGTTCGAGCAGCAGATTTCTTCAGCTCTACAATACGGACGGGAAGCATTGACAACCTCTTAAGAGTATATTGAATTAAAGTGGGCGCCGGATTGTTATGTGATGCAGTAGAGATAATCCGCTGCGCTCCAGTATACAGCTGTTTGATTAATGTATAGGCGGCCTTCAATTTCATCCGAACATCTGACCCCAAGTGACCAATGCGTGTACCTGCAACATTTCAAGGAGATCACAAACCGGACCTATCATAGGAAGGCCAAATTATTACAGAAGTCAAAGGAAGCTTACCAAAGATGGCGGCAGTCATAGCATGCACTTGCCGCTTTACGCTGGTCAGCTCATCTACCACCGGTTTAAGGGCAGCTTCAGCAGTTTCAATTTTCTTGGTCAAACCGGCCTTCTTAGTGGCCCAATCCGCCCGCTCTTTGTTGAAGCCCTCCTTCAGCTGTTCCATGACGCTTAAAGCGTTGGTCAACTCCTCTTTCGCCTTTGAGGTTTCAGCTTGTTGGGATTTCAAATTTTCTTGAAGATTGGCGAGTTGGCTTTCTTCGGTTTTCAGCTCAGCCTGCATACAGACAGTCATATGATTTAACAAATGGTACAAGAATTGAAGTACCAACCACATAACAAGTTATGCACTTGGCACTTGGGGGCTAATGCATATTTGATCTTCATCTGTCAATTGATTGCAAAGTCCCAAGCTCAATACAAGTATTCAACTTGGCACTTGGGGGCTAATGGCTATTTGCTCAAATAAGTTCTGATGTTGCCATATTAAACTACTTAAGTGCCCAGTTTAACTACATTAAGTTGAACCGGCCCTTGGGGGCTATATCAGTGAATTTCGAAGCATTCAAATTTATATTAGTAAGTCCCGTTTGAAAGAGGATTGCAAAACCGGCCCTTGGGGGCTAGGAGAGTTAACAAAATTGAAGTATCCAAGCAGGAAACAGCACATGGAAGTTACCTCAAATTTTTCCTTCATCATATTCACCAGGCCGGCTTCATAGTCACGGATGGTGTACAGCCGGTTCAAGTAGACGGAATGAAGATCTTGGGTATTCAGAGCAGCGTAAGTCGCCAGATCAACATTCCACTTGCCCTTGCTCATAGTAGCGAATTCTTCTTTGGCAGTATGCCTGGATAAGGCAACCGGATTACTTGGTTCAGCACGGCCAATGCCAGTAATCACAACATCATCATCCTTGGCATCACCAGTTTGACCAGGGGCAGTTGGTTTGCTAGCAGGCCGGATTAGAATGGTGGATTTCTCAATCCGGATGGGGCTTCCGGGATGGTCAGCAGGCCTTTCTTCGGTAATAACATCATCACCTTGCAGTGGGGGGTCGTTGGGTATATCTTCGCGAATGACCACTTCAGGATCCGGTGTTTTATTCGGTTCAGGAACGGCATCCTCCTCGGCCGCTTTATCTAGGCGGGCCTTCTTGCTTGGCCTAGGCTTGGCCCTACAATGAGTAATCAAAATCAAATACAGCATATGTTCCAACGTGATGTATCAGAAACATTATGATAAGTATAGCTTACCCAAGCACCGTCTTGAGCGGTGGCAGCTGAGTAGCTGATGACTCGCCAGAGGATGAGTGGGAAGTAACCTCATAATCGGAGTCAGACGGATTAAGAGGTTGACGAAAACAGCCCGCTTTAGGAGAAGCACTGACAAGCAAATTAGAGACCTCTGAACGGCGTTTCCGAACCGGACTGTTCGGTAAACCGGCGGAGGTAACTACCTGGCCGCTGTGCTGGGTTATGCGGCGAGCTTCGTGCTGTTGGGTCTTCATAAGAAATTTGGGATCCAAGTAAGCAAGAGGATGAGAAAATTTAAGTTTCCGGTTTGCCTGACGGATTTTTAGTGAAGGCAAAGGGTTCGAATCAGAAGAGAGAGTAATTACCTCTGCAGCATCAGCATGACTAGCTTCGGCATCATCCTGACAAATATTATCATCAATAAGGCGTGTGAAAAGTAAGCCAAGTGAATCAAGTTGTACCTCAAGGTCCGGATTACCCACATCGTCATCAGCGGACGGATCAGAGGATGCAGTGATTTTCTTCTTATGAGCAGGCCTCTTAATGACTTTGGTTTTTGGCCGGGTTGGTCTTTCCGGTTTGTCTGGTTTCTCCTGCGAAAGCTTCTTGCTCCAAAACGGATCATTGCCCTGTTTCAACAGATATTGGTGTCAAATAATAGACAGATATAGCAATGTCAGGATCAATGAAAGGTGAAATTAAAAACTTACAACTGGCGGTTTGTTGGTGGCGCAGAAAGGAAGCAGGCCGGTTCGGGCACAGATGTGTTCCGGTTCGTTCAACTTTTTCTTCACAGCTTCTGTGACTTCTTCATCGGTGAGCTGGATGTTCATGTGTCGCAGTGGGTCGTCAACACTTCCCGTATATTCACACATCAAACCGGAGTGTTGACTAAGGGGCAGTATGCTCCATGATATCCAACAACGAGCGAGATCAACTCCTGTTAAACCGTTGGCCATAAAGGCTCTGAGCTTGGACAGTTGAGGAGCGTATTTACTCCTCTCCTTGGCAGTCAACCTTTGTGGAAAGGGGTGCGTATTGCTAAGCCACTCCGGACGAAAGCCAGGCAAGGGATTTTCATTAGCAGGGGAGGTGTCTTTGCAATAGAACCATGATTGATTCCATTCTTGGGGATGGCTGTGCAGTTTTGCGTGAGGGTAAGTGACCTCTTTCCTTTTCTGAATCGCCATACCACCCAATTCCATATTGGAACCATCAGTAAATTCTGTGTGGCGGTTTAGATGAAAACAATCTCTGAATAACTCGACTGTGGGTTCCTCTTGAAAGAACACCTCACAGAGTACTTGGAAATGGCATATGTTGGTGACAGAATTGGGGCCAGTATCTTGCGGACGGAGTTGGAAATTGGCCAAGACATCCTGGTAGAATTTTGAACCGGGCGGATTAAAACCTCGGGCTAAGTGGTCTGCGAAAACGACAACCTCTCCTTCTTGAGGTGTGGGAGGACATTCTTTGCCAGGGACCCTCCAATGGATGGTGTTTTTGCTGCTTAAAGCGCAAGTCAGGACTAAGTTGTTCAGTTGAGTTTCTGTGACGCGAGAAGGAGCCCAGTTGCACTCATATACTTGTTTGGCCATGGTGAAGTCTACAAAATAAGTGATTCCAGTTCAAGATTGTGTTGGGTAAAAGTATACATCGGTATGAACAATGTTAAACCGGAGGTAACTATATCTAAACCGGAGTTCTATGAAGCGGCATCATATGGCTAACGAGTTCTGGCGGTTCAACAAGGGGACTAATGGTATATACCGGTTTATTAACTTTTTCTATATTAAGTTAAACCACCTGATCTAAACATTGAAAGCAATTGAGGTTGCGGATGGCTAAGTATGCAGAAACAGGTTTCACAAGGTCTTATTACAGCAATGGATCTGAAACAACTTCAGGAAAGAAGACAAAATATTCAAAGACTTAAAGCAGAGCGGAAGTGAATCAATGGGCAGATATATAGATGAGATCTACGAACTTGAGCATGAAACTACAGGCGGATGCTAAGAGCTACTGCTAATCAGAGCAGGGTTTCACAAATCTATCCAGGAGTCTGGGTACGAGCATGAACAAGCGATGAACACGGAAAGAACACGAAACCATAAGAACAGATCTATGCTAAGAAGAACAGAAGGCTTACCAGAATCGAGGAAGATGCGGAAAGCTACCGCAGTGCTCTGGTACATTCAGGTTGATGCAGCGGCCCAAGACGGTGCAGAGGTCAATGACGGCGGCGGAGCTCCGAGGCTGGCGACGCGAGGAAGACGAAGAGAAAAGGGACGAAGGGGAGAAAAGAAATGACCCTTCGGTCTTATTTATAAGGCAAGAGACACGTGTCAGGCGCGTGAATCAAGGAACCACAAATCTTGGATTCGGAGCTGTCGCCTCGGTTATTGTGGATTCATTAAACAAAGAAGATATCATGAATGTTATCTTTATGATGACATCATGCCGGTTTACAGCAACCAGAGAAGGTGACATCACGGCGGTTCAACAACTACAAGAAGATGTTGAAGACGAATATTTTTTGCTAAGGATTGACATGAACCCGTTCAAATCAATCTGGGGCCTAATGTTGGGGATATTACTACTGGGCGTAAACCGGCCTACCTGGGCCGGGTTAACTTCATCAGTAGTTCAAAGGTGTTAAAGCCCAAAGAAGCAGATAAGGGCCCAAGGCCTGTAGTCGGTTTAAGACCTGTAGCCGTAAACCCGCTTTATATGTAAACTTGTTGTAACACCCTCGATGAGACTATATCTCCCACGTGCCCAGGCATGACTTAGAGGCATAATCGCATTGAAGCCATATGTCGCAAGTTAGGCAATCTTCACAACATCCCATGTAATATATATGTAATAAAAGGGGAGATAACATAGTTGGCTTACACTCGCCACGTCAATCAAGTACATAAATAACATTACATCATCCAAACACTCATGGCCTGACTACGGCGCCAAAATAAAAGATAACCCATCATGCGACACGGTCTCGATCACCCCCAACTGGGCACCACTACTGATCATCAGGAAAGGAAACATAGTATCGTTGAGAGTCTCCGTCGAACTCCCACTTGAGCTCAAGCGCGTCTCCTGGAGCGGAATCATCAGGCCCTGCATCTGGTGTAATAGTAATCTGTGAGCCACAGGGACTCAGCAATCTCGCACCCTCGCGATCAAGACTATTTAAGCTTATAGGTAAGGCAAGGTACAAATATATGGAGCTGCAGCAAGCGACTAGTAGATATGGTGGCTATCCTATTCGCAAAAGAGAGCAAGAAGAGGAGGCAAAGCGCGAGCGAGAAACTAGAGGACAACCTGCGCAAACATTACTCCAGCACCGTGTCCACTTCCCGGACTCCGCCGAGAAGAGGCCATCACGGTAACACACTCAGTTGATTCATTTTAGTTAAATTAAGGTTCAAGTTATCTACAACCGGACATTAACAAATTTCCATCTGCCCATAACCGCGGGCATGGCTTTCGAAAATTCAAATCCCTGCAGGGGAGTCCCAACTTAGCCCATGACAAGCTCTCACGGTCAACGAAGGAATAGACCTCCTCCCGAGACGTTCCGATCAGACTCGGTATCCCGGTTCTTCAAGACAACTCCGACAATGGTAAAACAAGTCCAGCAACACCACCCGCTGTGCCGACAAATCCCGATAGGAGCTGCACATATCTCGTTCTCAGGGCACACCGGATAAGCTAAGCGTACGGGAGCCAACGTAACCCAAGTTGCCAAGGGACGGCCCCGCACGGTGCTCTAGGTTGGACCAACACTCAGAGGAGCACTGGCCCAGGGGGTTTAAAATAAGATGACCCTTGAGTCCGCGAAACCCAAGGGAAAAGGCTAGGTGGAAAATGGTAAAACCAAGGTTGGGCATTGCTGGAGGAGTTTCATTCAAGGCGGACTGTCAAGGGGTTCCCATTATAACCCAACCGCGTAAGGAACGCAAAATCCGGGAACATAACACCGATATGACGGAAACTAGGGCGGAAAGAGTGGAACAAAACACTAGGCGAGAGGCCGAGCCTTTCACCCTTTACCAAGTATATAGATGCATTAAGATAACAAGATAATATAATGATATCCCAGCAAGTAAATAAATGTTCCAACAAGGAACGGCCTCCAATCTTCACCTGCAACTATCAACGCTATAAGAGGGGCTGAGCAAAGCGGTAACATAGCCAATCAACGGTTTGATAGGACAAGGTGGGTTAGAGGTTTGACATGGCAATTTGGGAGGCTTGAAAGAAAGTGGTAGGCATCGTAGCATTGGAATAGCAAAAGAGCGAGCAAACTAGCATAGCAAAGATAGTAGTGACTTCGAGGGTATGATCATCTTGCCTGCAAAGTTATCAGAGTTGACTAGATCCTCGAAAGCAAACTCAACGGGCTCCTCATTAGTGAACTCGTCTCCCGGCTCTATCCAAACAAGACAAACAAGCAACAAGGACAAAATCAACCACGTGCAAGGATCAAACAATATGATGCAATGATGATATGCCATGCGGGATGCGATGCGGGATGCAAACTGCAAGATTTAACAAGGGATGCATGAACCTGGCCTTAACTTGGGAATCCAAGTGTGCCACTAGAAAGATGAGATGAAATCGCTTGAAAACGATATAAAGAACGTCGGAATCGGAGTTACGGTTTGGAAATGGCAAGCGATTTAAATATGGCACCGGTTGCGATTTACCACAAGTAGCCATCTAAATGCAACGAGATGAACATGCTACAGCACCCAAAAATGACAAAAAAATACATGGAAGGGATGCATTCATGATTCTTAACAAAAGTCTAGCACTGAGCTACGGCCAATTCATCCATTAACAGTTTCAAACAAGCATGGCAAAAATGCATATGGCAAAAAGATTTCAGACTTAGTGAAATCAACACTTGTCTGGAATTTCAGATCAGGTAGCACTCTTCGGAGCAACAAAACTACATGCTACAGGACCTGAACATGGCAAAGTAAAGCATGGCATGGAGCTACTCAAAGAGCTTTACAAAAGTCCCTTAGTGACCTTGAGCCAAAAGGGATCAGAAAATACTATTGCAAGCATGTGAACAAAGCAAAAACATAATCAGTTCTCAGACTTAGTGAAAACTGGCACATGCTGAAACATAACTCAAGTAGGCATGTTTACGAGCTCGATGCACTCACTACGGAGCAAGTCATGATAAGCTAAGCATACATCTATCAAGAACACACAAAATGCAAGCTAGACATGGCAAGATCAATAGCATAGTATGCACAGATCAACTACAACATCATCGGCAAAATTGCAAACAAGTTGACAATCTGCCCAGATTCACAAAGTAGCAAAAGTAGAGCTCGATTGGCTCAAGCTAGGGTGCTCCATAATTGCAAACAAAGACATGGATGGATAGAGCACTACAAGATAAACAAAACATCCTTACTGATCATTCTCAAAAGAGGCACGGATCACTAGGAAACAACATGAACATATGGCCATATGAGATAAACAGCTCAAGGACTTGGTGGAAAAGCTAACTCCCTGAAAACAGAGTTACCAAGTGCCTCACTTGGCAAGCTTGTGCTAGTCACCACACACATCACAAAAATGCATGGGTTGCACCTCGAGAGAGATGACAAAACCCTTAACAAAACATATGTAGAACTCATGGGCATATCATGCACACAATAATCATGGCAAAAATGACAAAAAGCTAAATGGAGCAGCAGATCTGGCAATTATCTCAAGTAGCCCTCTTCTAACAGCATTTAGGGCATCAAGATTAACTCAAATGAAAATGATGCAATGGAATGAAATGATGTACTCTCTGACATGAACATTTTATGCCAAAAACGGAGTTACGGATGCAAAGTTACGAGGCTATGAACATGAGCACTTGGATCTGAGATTCGGGGACTTAGAAGAAAAAAACAACCCTGAGATAAAAGTCAAGGGTGCACGGAAGCCGAGGCGGTGGCGGATCTCGCCGGAGCTTCTCGCCGGAGAGGGGATCCGGCGACGAGGTACTCGCCGGAGAGGGAGGCCGGGGAGGCGCGGCCGGGCGCGAGACCTGAGGGGCGGCGAGGGGCGCGGGCCCGGGGCGGCGATGGTGGCCGCGGTCGCCGGCAAACTGCGGCAGCGGGGCGGCGATGGTGCGGCGGCGCTGGAGGGCAGGCGGTAGCCGGCTTCGAGGGAGGTGGCGGCACACGGGCGCGGGGATCCCGGGCGGCGGGGGCGAGCGATGATGAGATCTAGGGTTTTTGTCCGGCGGCGCGCGATGATGAGATCTAGGGTTTTTCGGGAGGAAGGAGAAGGAGATTTTCGGGGGCTCTTTAAGTAGGCATAGAGGGACCTAGGAGAGTCCAAATGAGGTGCGGTTTGCGGCCACGCAATCATGATCGAACGCTCTAGATTATGGAGAAGGTTTAGGTGGGTTTTGGCCAAATTGGAGGGGTGTTGGGCTGCAACACACACGAGGCCTTCTCGGTCCCTCGGTTAACCGTTGGAGTATCAAACGAAGTCCAAATGATACGAAACTTGACAGGCGGTCTACCGGTAGTAAACCAAGGCCGCTTGGCAAGTCTCGGTCCAATCCGGAAATGTTTAATCCCCACACACGAAGACCACCGGAGGAGAACGAAGCGCCGGAATGCAAAACGGACAACGGGGAAAATGCTCGAATGCATAAGACGAACACGTATGCAAATGCAATGCACATGATGACATGATATGAGATGCATGACAGCGACAACAACACATGGAGGCAAAAACCCGAACCCGAGAAAATAAAATAACTTAACGCCGGAAACGGCAAGAGTTGGAGTACAAATTCGGAAAGTTACATCCGGGGTGTTACAACACTCCACCACTACGAAAGGATATCGTCCCAAGATCTAGGACTGAAAGAACGCCGGGTACTCAGAACGGAGGTGATCCTCGCGTTCTCAGGTAGCTTCATTGTCGGAATGGTGTGACCACTTGACTTTGAGAAATTTGATTGACTTATTGCGAGTCTTGCGTTCAGTCTCTTCAAGAATAGCAACAGGGTGCTCACGATAAGAGAGATCTTCTTGGAGCTCAATGTCCTCGAAGTTGACGGTGCAGTCAGGAGTTTTGAAGCACTTTCGAGGCTGAGAGACATGGAACACGTCATGGACATTTGCAAAGTTTGAAGGAAGCTCGAGTTGATAGGCGAGGTCGCCTCTCTTGCTGACAATATTGGAAGGTCCCACGTATCTAGGGGCAAGCTTCCCTTTGATACCAAAGAGATGAGTACCTTTCATAGGAGAGACGCGGAGGTAAACATGATCTCCGATCTCGAAAGCCAAATCACGGTGCTTACTATCATAGTAGCTCTTCTGGCGGGATTGGGCTGCTTTGAGGTTATCTCGAATGACTTTGCACATTTCCTCTGCCTCTGTGATTAAGTCACTTCCCAAAAGCTGACGTTCACCGGTTTTAGACCAGTTGAGAGGGGTACGGCATTTCCTGCCATACAGAATTTCAAATGGGGCCTTGCCCGAACTTGCTTGAAAACTGTTGTTGTCGGAGAATTCAGCATAAGGAAGACAATCTTTTCCCACTTCATGCCGAAGGAGATCACACAAGCCCTGAGCATATCTTCAAGAATCTGGTTGACACGCTCGACTTGACCGCTAGTTTGAGGATGGAAAGCTGTGCTGAAGCGGATGTTGGTGCCCATGGCCTTCTGAAAAGAATCCCAAAACTTGGATGTAAAGATGCTGCCATGGTCTGAAGAGATCACTTGTGGAATACCATGCAGAGAGACAATTCAAGAGGTATAGAGTTCCGCCAATTGAGCTGCAGTGATTGACTCTTTGATAGGCAGAAAGTGAGCCACTTTAGTGAGTTTGTCGATGACAACGAATATAGCATCATTGCCACGCTTGGACTTTGGAAACCCAGTCATGAAGTCCATCTCAATGTGGTCAAACTTCCATTCTGGAATGGCAAGAGGTTGGAGGAGACCAGCTGGCCTTTGGTGTTCTGCCTTCACTCTTCTGCAGACATCACACTCATTCACGAATTGAGCAATCTCGCGCTTCATTCGAGTCCACCAATAAGCCTGTTTGAGGTCCTGATACATCTTCGTGCTCCTAGGGTGGATGGAGAGGAGAGAATTGTGAGCCTAGTTCAAGATCACTTTACGAAGTTCACCTTTGGGTACAACAATACGATCCTCGAAGAAGAGAGTGTCCTTGTCATCAAGGCGGTAGCACTTGTACTTGGGTTGACTCTTGGCAATCCCAATCTTCACCTTTTTCACCATAGCATCAAGAAGCTGGGCTTGGCAAATCTGGTCTTCCAAGGTAGGAGAGACTTGAAGGTTGGCGAGGAAACCTTGAGGAACAACTTGCAGATTAAGTTTGCGAAAAGCTTCACAAAGCTCGGGTTGATAAGGCTTGAGAATCAGACTGTTACAATAAGCCTTCCTGCTCAATGCGTCAGCAATCACATTGGCCTTGCCTAGAGTATACTCGATACTCGGATTATACTCTTGAATCATTTCGACCCATCGAGTTTGCCTGAGGTTGAGATTAGGCTGAGTGAAGATGTACTTGAGACTCTTGTGATCAGTGAAAATGTCCACTTTTCTTCCCAATAAGAGATGTCTCCAAGTCAAAGGAGCATGCACAACTGCCGCCAACTCGAGATCATGAGTGGGGTAGTTCTTCTCATTGGGCTTCAACTGGCGAGAGGTATAAGCAACAACTTTCTTCTCTTGCATCAAAACTGCGCCAAGACCTTGGAGAGAGGCATCACAAAAAACCTCGTACGGCTTGGATTCATCAGGCGGAGTCAGAACTGGAGCAGTGATCAATTTCTCTTTCAAAGTGTTGAAAGCAATGTCACACTCCGGAGACCAAACGTACTTGACGTGCTTCTGGAGAAGATTAGAGAGAGGCTTCGCGATCTTAGAAAAGTTTTCAACGAATCTTCAAAAATAGCTTGCGAGACCGAGGAAGCTACGGAGTTGCTTCACGTTCTGAGGAGGTTCCCAATTCACAATTGCAGACACCTTCTCAGGATTCACGGCAATGCCCTTGGCAGAGATGATATGACCAAGATAAAGAACCTCATTGAGCCAAAATTCACACTTGGAGAACTTGGCGTAGAACTTGTGTTCCCTGAGCTTATCGAGCACCAAACGCAAGTGCTTGGCATGATCTTCCTTATTCTTCGAGAAAACCAGAATGTCGTCGAGATAGACCAAAACAAAGTCATTGGTGTAGGCGTTGAAGATGAAGTTCATCATGCGAGAGAAAGTCGGAGGAGCGTTGACGAGGCCAAAAGACATGACAGTGTATTCATATGAACCATAGCTTGTCCTGAAAGCCGTCTTCGGAATATCTTGCTCACGGATTTGAATCTGATGATAACCCATACGGAGATCAAGCTTGGAGAATACTTGGGCACCTTTAAGTTGTTCGAATAGCTCATTGATGTTGGGAAGTGGGTATTTGTTCTTGATGGTCTTATTGTTCAATGGACGGTAATCAACACAAAGTCGGTCCGTTCCATCCTTCTTCTTCACAAAAAGAACACCACAACCCCACGGAGAAGAACTAGGCCGGATGAGACCCATTTTCTCTTGAATATCGAGTTGCTTCTTCACCTCCTTCAACTCTTCAGGTCCGAGCTTGTAAGGACGTTTGCACACAGGTTCCGTGCCAGGCTCAAGATCAATAACGAATTCAACTGGCCGGTGCGGAGGCATTCCTGGAAGCTCTTCTGGAAAGACGTCTTGATATTCGCAAATGACTGGAATTTGCGAGATGGCATCGAGTTCACCCTTCTCATTGAGAGAAAACAGACGGATGGTATCATCATTCGCGGCAAAGACAATTACATCCTCAGACGAATGAGTCAATTGAATCTGCCTGGCTGCACAATCTAGCTGAGCCTTGTGCTTAGAAAGCCAATCCATTCCGAGAATAAGATCAATATCCGAGTTACTCAAAACCATTGGAGAAGCCAGAAACTTGAAATCACCCAACATGATAGAAACATCCGGGACTATTGAAGTAGCCCTCATAGACTTAGTCGGAGAAACTACTCCCATAGGTTTACCCAACATTTGCGAAACGAAGTCATGCTTGGAAACAAATGATCTTGACATGAAACAATGCGATGCACCAGTGTCAAAAAGAACTTTTGCTGGAAAAGAGTTAACTGGAAAGTTACCCATGATGACATTTGAGGAATCCTCTGCCTGAGCTGCATTCAGCAAGTTGACCTTGGCGTGCTTGGGGTTATGCTTGACCACAGTTGTACTTGCCGATCTGACAGGAGGAGGAGGAAGACGCCTCTAGTTGAAACACTTGTTGGCATAGTGACCCTTCTGTTGGCACTTGTTGCACGTGACCTCTGAAAGCAGACGGTGATACGGAGCACTCGATCTTGGGGCTTGAGACGAATTCTTGTTCTGAAAGCCAGGGTTGGGTGGGTGGGAAGAACCACTACCACCTTTGCTCTTCTGCTGATACGGCTGACGGAACGGAGGAGGAGGAAGCCAAAACTTCTGCTTCTTGGCCACTTGAGTAGAGGAAGAAGGAGTAACATCTCTGACTCGCCTCTTGGAAGCATCACACCTCAATTGAGCAGCCTCTTGCTTCAGTGCCATGTTGTAGAACTCATCGTATCTCAAGGGCTCAAAGAGGACAAGAGCTAGCTGAATTTCTTCTCTGAGACCACCCCTGAACTGGTATATCATGCTCTTCTCATCAGAGACGTCCTGCTTGGCAAAGCGGGCGAGCTTCTGGAACAACTTGTTGTAGTCATAGACAGACAAAGAGCCTTGCTTCAGGTTGCGGAATTCCTCACGCTTGCTTTCAACCACACTCTGAGGAATATGATGAGCTCGGAAATCTTGACGGAATTCATCCCAAGTGATAACACGTCCACCTCTGGAGTCCTTGTACTGCTGGAACCATTCTGCAGCTTGATCTTTGAGTTGGAAAGAAGCGAACTTGACAAAGTCCTCAGGCCTGACATTACCGCACTCGAAATGCTTGCACAGATCCACAAGCCAATCGTCAGCATCGGTTGCCTCAACACAATTGCTGAAAGTCTTAGGCCCGTTAGCAAGGAACTTGTTGAGTGTAGCATAGTGATTCTGATTGTTCCCTTGGTTGCCTTGATTGCGCTCTTGAAGAATTTGCATGATCAACTGTGTGTTTGCGTTGGTTGCGGCCATCATAGCTTGCCATGCCTCCGGAGGAGGTGGTGGTGGCGGATTAGGATTCAGAGTCGTGCGCGTTGGAGGAGGCATCCTGAAGAGGTTGACATCCATTAGCACATTGATAGACAAATATTGAAGCTGAATCCAATGAAATGAAAATTGCAACATATAGTCTTCACATCCGAACAAAATGAACGAATGCATTCCTCTTGAAATGGTCACATATCCACAAATTGAGAAGCCACTTAGAATTTAGGTAGAGAAATAAATCAACAAGGTACGGATCAAGAACGAATAATCGGTAAGAAATCCCAATCTCAAACCAATATCCGTGGAAGAAGAACTAGAGCTACAAGAATTCCCACCTATGAAACTCTTGAACCTTTCCGGTTATGCAATCAGGTGTTGGGGATACAGGGGAAGCATAATATCTCACCCAAATCTAGCAAATCCTACATCCAGCTGTATCCATCCTTCAACACATAACCAAGAAACCTTCGTAAACCATCTACCTCAACCTTCGAAAAGCATCCGTTATACAAGTTATGGCGATACTCCCGAACTCCCGCCCTAGTACTGGGTGGCGTCGAGGTTATCTCACCAACGAACTGCATAAAAGAGATTTTCGATGTCAGCGTACTAAACTCAGGTATTCCAGAACTGCAACGATAAAATTATGACGACAACACCTCAGAGCTCAACTCCCCGGGACACTTCCACAAAACCCCTGACAGGAGGCACCAAGACAATGTTCTCATCATAAAACCATCGGAACGATTCCAAGATACCCGCGTGATCCTAAAAAAAATTTAGTGAAATTTGAGAAGAGAAGAGTCAAAACTCTACGTCAGGATGCCTTACCAGAGCGATGAGGAGACTGGGAAGTAAAAAGAATTCCTAAACTCTCCGATATATAATTCCTAAAAGACTCAAAACATTTTTCTAGACACAACTCGGCTGCTAAAAACGATCAAGCAATGGGGCTCCTAAGGTCGGGGAAGGCTCTGATTACCAACTTGTAACACCATCGATGCGACTATATCTCCCACGTGTCGAGGCATGACTTAGAGGCATAATCGCATTGAAGGCATATGTCGCAAGTTAGGCAATCTTCACAACATCCCATGTAATATATATGTAATAAAAGGGGAGATAACATAGTTGGCTTACACTCGCCACGTCAATCAAGTACATAAATAACATTACATCATCCAAACACTCATGGCCCGAGTACGGCGCCAAAATAAAAGATAACCCAACATGCGACACGGTCCCGATCACCCCCAACTGGGCACCACTACTGATCATCAGGAAAGGAAACATAGTATCGTTGAGAGTCTTCGTCGAACTCCCACTTGAGCTCAAGCGCGTCTCCTGGAGCGGAATCATCAGGCCCTGCATCTGGTGTAATAGTAATCTGTGAGCCACAGGGACTCAGAAATCTCGCACCCTCGCGATCAAGATTATTTAAGCTTATAGGTAAGGCAAGGTACAAATATATGGAGCTACAGCAAGCGACTAGCAGATATGGTGGCTATCCTGTTCGCAAAAGAGAGCGAGAAGAGGAGGCAAAGCGCGAGCGAGAAACTAGAGGACAACCTGCGCAAACATTACTCCAACACCGTGTCCACTTCCCGGACTCCGCCGAGAAGAGGCCATCACAGTAACACACTCAGTTGATTCATTTTAGTTAAATTAAGGTTCAAGTTATCTACAACCGGACATTAACAAATTCCCATCTGCCCATAACCGCGGGCACGGCTTTCGAAAGTTCAAATCCCTGCAGGGGAGTCCCAACTTAGCCCATGACAAGCTCTCATGGTCAACGAAGGAATAGACCTCCTCCCGAGACGTTCTGATCAGACTCGGTATCCCGGTACTTCAAGACAACTCCGACAATGGTAAAACAAGTCCAGCAACACCACCCGCTGTGCCGACAAATCCCGATAGGAGCTGCACATATCTCGTTCTCAGGGCACACCGGATAAGCTAAGCATACGGGAGCCAACGTAACCCAAGTTGCCAAGGGACGGCCCCGCACGGTGCTCTAGGTTGGACCAACACTCAGAGGAGCACTGGCCCAGGGGGTTTAAAATAAGATGACCCTTGAGTCTGCGAAACCCAAGGGAAAAGGCTAGGTGGCAAATGGTAAAACCAACGTTGGGCATTGCTGGAGGAGTTTTATTCAAGGCGGACTGTCAAGGGGTTCCCATTATAACCCAACCGCATAAGGAACGCAAAATCCGGGAACATAACACCGATATGACGGAAACTAGGGCGGCAAGAGTGGAACAAAACACTAGGCGAGAGGTCGAGCCTTCCACCCTTTACCAAGTTTATATATGCATTAAGATAACAAGATAATATAATGATATCCCAGCAAGTAAATAAATGTTCCAACAAGGAACGGCCTCCAATCTTCACCTGCAACTATCAACGCTATAAGAGGGGCTGAGCAAAGCGGTAACATAGCCAATCAACGGTTTGATAGGACAAGGTGGGTTAGAGGTTTGACATGGCAATTTGGGAGGCTTGAAAGAAAGTGGTAGGCATCGTAGCATTGGAATAGCAAAAGAGCGAGCAAACTAGCATAGCAAAGATAGTAGTGATTTCGAGGGTATGATCATCTTGCCTGCACAGTTGTCAGAGTTGACTAGATCCTCGAAAGCAAACTCAACGGGCTCCTCGTTAGTGAACTCGTCTCCCGGCTCTACCCAAACAAGACAAACAAGCAACAAGGACAAAATCAACCACGTGCAAGGATCAAACAATATGATGCAATGATGATATGCCATGCGGGATGCGATGTAGGATGCAAACTGCAAGATTTAACAAGGGATGCATGAACCTGGCCTCAACTTGGGAATCCAAGTGTGCCACTGGAAAGATGAGATGAAATCGCTTGAAAATGATATAAAGAACGTCGGAATCGGAGTTACGGTTTGGAAATGGCAAGCGATTTAAATATGACACCGGTCTGTGATTTACCGCAAGTAGCCATCTAAATGCAACGAGATGAACATGCTACAGCACCCAAACCTGACAACAAAATACATGGCAGGGATCCATTCATGATGCTTAACAAAAGTCTAGCACTGAGCTACGGCCAATTCATCCATTAACAGGTTCAAACAAGCATGGCAAAAATGGATATGGCAAACAGATTTCAGACTTAGTGAAATCAACACTTGTCTGGAATTTCAGATCAGGTAGCACTCTTCGGAGCAAAAAAACTACATGCTACAGGACCTGAACATGGAAAAGTAAAGCATGGCATAGAGCTACTCAGAGAGCTTTACAAAAGTCCCTTAGTGACCTTGAGCCAAAAGGGATCAGAAAATACTATTGCAAGCATGTGAACAAAGCAAAAACATAATCAGTTCTCAGACTTTGTGAAAACTGGCACATGCTGAAACATAACTCAAGTAGGCATGTTTACGAGCTCGATGCACTCACTACGGAGCAAGTCATGATAAGCTAAGCATACATCTATCAAGAACACACAAAATGCAAGCTAGACATGGCAAGATCAATAGCATAGCATGCACGGATCAACTACAACATCATCGGCAAAATTGCAAACAAGTTGACAATCTGCCCAGATTCACAAAGTAGCAAAAGTAGAGCTCGATTGGCTCAAGCTAGGGTGCTCCATAATTGCAAACAAATATGCGGATGGATAGAGCACTACAAGATAAAAAAACATCCTTACTGATCATTCTCAAAAGAGGCACGGATCACTAGGAAACAACATGAACATATGGCCATATGAGATAAACAGCTCAAGGACTTAGTGGAAAAGCTAAGTCCCTGAAAACAGAGTTACCAAGTGCCTCACTTGGCAAGCTTGTGCTAGTCACCACACACATCACAAAAATACATGGGTTGCACCTCTGGAGAAGATGACAAAACCCTTAACAAAACATATGGAGAACTCATGGGCATATCATGCACACAATAATCATGGCAAAAATGATAAAAAGCTAAATGGAGCAGCAGATCTGGCAATTATCTCAAGTAGCCCTCTTCTAATAGCATTTCGGGCATCAATATAAACTCAAATGAAAATGATGCATTGGAATGAAATGATGTACTCTCTGAGATGAACATTTTGATATGCTATATGCCAAAAACGGAGTTACGGATGCAAAGTTACGAGGCTATGAACATGAGCACTTGGATCTGAGATTCGGGGACTTAGAAGAAAAAAAACAACCCCGAGATAAAAGTCAACGGTGCACGGAAGCCGATGCGGGTGGAGGATCTCGCCGGAGAGGGGATCCGGCGACGAGGTACTCGCCGGAGAGGGAGGCCGGGGAGGCGCGGCCGGGCGCGGGACCTGAGGGGCCGCGAGGGGCGCGGGCCCGGGGCAACGATGGTGGCCGCGGTCGCCGGCGAACTGCGGCAGCGGGGCGGCGATGGTGCGGCGGCGCTGGAGGGCAGGCGGCAGCCGGCTTCGCGGGAGGTGGCGGCGCGCGGGCGCTGGGCTCCCGGGCGGCGGGGGCGAGCCGAGCGGGCCGGCGGGGATGTGGACACGGTGTGCGGGCGAATGGCGTGATGCCACGTGGCGGCGGCGGGGTCGGTTCGGACGTGTCCGTCGGTGGGATTTTTGTCCGGCGGTGCGCGATGATGAGATCTAGGGTTTTTCGGGAGGAAGGAGAAGGAGATTTTCGGGGGCTCTTTAAATAGGCATAGAGGGAGCTAGGAGAGTCCAAATGAGGTACGGTTTGCGGCCACACGATCGTGATCGAACGCTCTAGATGATGGAGAAGGTTTTGGTGGGTTTTGGCCAAATTGGAGGGGTGTTGGGCTGCAAGACACACGAGGCCTTCTCAGTCCCTCGGTTAACCGTTGGAGTATCAAACGAAGTCCAAATGATACGAAACTTGACAGGCGGTCTACCGGTAGTAAACCAAGGCCGCTTGGCAAGTCTCGGTCCAATCCGGAAATGTTTAATCCCCACACATGAAAGAAAGGTAGAAATGACCACCGGAGGAGAACGAAGCGCCGGAATGCAAAACGGACAACGGGGAAAATGCTCGAGTGCATGAGACGAACACGTATGCAAATGCAATGTACATGATGACATGATATGAGATGCATGACAACGACAACAACACATGGAGGCAAAAACCTGAACCCGAGAAAATAAAATAACTTAACGCCAGAAACGGCAAGAGTTGGAGTACAAATTGGGAAAGTTACATCCGGGGTGTTACACTTGTATTGTTAGTTAGGAATAAGGAGAGACCAACCCGGATACGAGTATGAACCGGTGATTGGGACTCTGTGAACCGACAGGCGTCACCCGTGTATATAAGGGGACGACCCGGCGGCGGTTCAAAGACAGACGACAACAACTCGAGACTTAGGCGAAGCTTGTTTTCTCCCTAGTCATCGAAACCCCATCAATTCCATCACAACTAGACGTAAGCTTTTACCTTCATCGAAGGGGCCAAACTAGTATAAAACTCTCTGCGTCCCTGTGTCCGCTTTAACCCCTTCAAGCTAACCCGTCGCGATGGCTCCACGACTAAGTCCTTTCACTAGGACACCTGCCGTGACAAAACCACGATACCCGTGGATCTGCTGGGCGTGGTATTGATGCCCCATAACACAGAAGGTAACTCCTCTACCCAACAACCCGGCGTCCGTTGCAAAGGTACCCTAAGCTGGGGTTTGATGCCTCTCAAAATCTCTTGATTGGCCCTCTTTGCTTGACCATTGGACTGGGGGTGAGCTACTGAGGATACGTCAAGCCGGATGTGCTCACGTTGACAGAACTCCTTCATGGCACCTTTTGACAGATTGGTACCATTATCTGTTATAATGTTGTGTGGAAAACCAAACCGGAAAATCACCTTCTTGATGAATTGAACTGCCGTGGCCGCATCACACTTCCTGGCTGGCTCTACCTCCACCCACTTTGTGAACTTAGCAACCGCCACCAAAAGGTGGGTCTTCTTGTCCTTGGATCTCTTAAAGGGCCCAACCATATCCAGCCCCCAAGTTGCAAACGGCCAAGTCATTGGAATCATCCTCAATTCCTAAGCTGGTACGTGAACGCGCCGTGAGAATTTTTGACATCCATCACACCTTTTGACCAAGTCCTCAGCATCAGCATGCGCCGTCAGCCAATAGAATCCGTGATGAAATGCCTTGGCTACCAGAGATTTTGAACCGGCGTGGTGACCACAATCACCTTCGTGGATCTCACGCAAAATTTCACGGCCTTCTTCAAGACCTACGCAGCGTTGAAACGCCCGTGTCACACTGCAATGATGTAATTCTCCATTGATAATAGTCATGGAATTGCACCGCCGGATTATCTGCCTGGCCGAAGTTTCATCTTCTGGCAACTCGCCCCGGTTCATATACGCCAAATATGGAACTGTCCAATCCGGGATAACATGAAGAGCCGCCACCAACTAGGCCACCGGATCAGGAACAGCCAAATCCTATTCACCAGGGAGCTTGACGGATGGATTATGCAGCACGTCCAGGAAGACATTGGGTGGAACCGGCTTACGTTGGGAACCCAAGCGGCTTAAAGCGTCCGCCGCTTCATTCTTCTACCGGTCCACATGATCAACCTGATAACCTTTAAAATGACCCGCAACAATATCCACCTCTCAACAATACACCGCCATGAGTGGGTCCTTGGAATTCCAAGTACCAGACACTTGTTGAGCCACCAGGTCTGAGTCACCGAAGCATTTAACTCGGCTTAGATTCATCTCTTTAGCCATCCGAAGACCGTGGAGTACAGCCTCATATTCAGCTGCATTGTTAGTGCAAGGGAACATTAAACGGAGAACATAACAAGACTTATCACCTCGTGGGGAAGTTAATACGACTCCAGCCCCCGAGCCCTCCAATTGCCTTGACCCATCAAAATGAATAGTCCAGTAAGTATGATCCGGCTTCTCTTCTGGCGCCTGTAGTTCTATCCAATCATTGATGAAATCCACAAGTGCCTGAGATTTGATCGCCGTTCGGGGCATATATTTTAATCCGTGTGGCCCAAGCTCAATAGCCCACTTAGCAATCCGACCAGTTGCTTCCCTGTTCTGGATTATATCCCCCAAAGGAGCAGAGCTGACCACCGTGATGGGATGACCTTGAAAATATCGTTTAAGCTTCTGGCTTGCAATGAAAACTCCACATACCAGCTTCTGCCATGCGGGTACCTTTGCTTGGACTCAATAAGTACCTCACTGATATAATAAACCGGTCGTTGAACCGGATACTCCTTTCCGGCCTCCTTGCGCTCCACCACAATAGCTACGCTAACAGCCCGGGCATTAGCTGCCACATATAGCAACAATGGCTCCTTATCAACAGGAGCAGCAAGAACCGACGGATTAGCAAGTTGTCGCTTTAAGTTCTCAAACGCTTCATTGGCAACGTTACTCCAGACGAAGGTATCCGTTTTCTTCAGCATCTGATATAAGGGAATGGCCTTCTCACCAAGGCGACTAATAAACTGGCTCAACACGGCAATCCAGCCTACCAGGCGTTGAACATCATTGATACACTTCGGTTTAGCCAAAGAAGTTATAGCCTTGATTTTCTCCGGATTAGCTTCGATGCCTCTGTTAGATACTAGAAAGCCCAAGAGCTTGTCTGCCGGTACACCAAAGACACACTTGGCCGGATTAAGCATCATTTTATAAACCCGGAGGTTATCAAAAGTCTCCTTCAAGTCATCAATCAATGTCTCCTCCTTTCTGGATTTCACCACAATATCATCCACATAGGCATGAACATTGCGGTCGATCTGATCATGAAGAAAATTCTGCACACACCGTTGATAAGTCGCATGGGCACTCTTGAGCCCAAAGGGCATAGACACATAGCAGAAGGCTCCAAAAGGAGTTATAAACACTGTCTTCTCCTGGTCCTTAACTGCCATTTTGATCTGATGGTAACCAGAGTATGCAAACAAAAAGCTCAAACGCTCACAACTCGTCGTAGCATTAATGATTTGATCAATACGAGGGAGAGCAAAAGGATCTGCCGGGCAAGCCTTGTTCAAATCTGTGTAATCCACACACATACGCCAAGTGTCGTTCTTCTTTAGTACTAGCACCGGATTAGCCAACCATTAAGGATGAAATACTTCAACGATGAACCCAGCCGCCAGGAGTCTGGCCACCTCCTCACTGATCGCCTTGCGCCTTTCTTCGTTGAATCGGCGAAGGAACTGCTTGGCCGGTTTCACTAGTAGAAAAAGGGTCAAATGTGAAGCACATTAGTGCCAGTTTGAATTTGAGCCGGCACTAATGTGTCCATTAGTGCCGGTTCCAACAGCTAGCCGGGCCGCTCTCATTAGTACCGACTCGTGGCGAACCTTTAGCACCGGTTCGTGCCACGAACCGGTACTAATGAGAGTGGTGGCAGGATGTTGTCAGTCCGGGGCCCCTCCAGCACCTTTAGTACTGGTTCGTGTCATGAACCGGTACTAAAGGTCGTCCTACATAAACCCTTCGTCCACCCGAGATCGCTCTGTTCTTCCCCTTTCCCCTCTCCCTTCTTTTCTTCCCCTCTTCCTCTCGAGCTCATCACACATTTTGCCCAAAATTTGTCAAGATTTAAAGGCCCCCATCCATTCAAATGATCACAAAGGTTAGCAACTTTGTCCTTTCATCTCTCATTGCTAGATTAGGTCTTGCAATGCTTTATATAGTGATTAATTTGTGAGTTTAGTAATTTGGGAGGAATTATATGTGCTAGTATTTGATTTATATGCAATTTGAGGTCAAAAATAACACTTAGTTTGCATATGTAGGTGTGGTTTACTTAGTGCCTTCTAAATCTCCGTCGTAACCACCATCGATCGCCCGCACCGTCCGTCGCCGGCACCACCTTGTGGTGAGCCTCTTGTTCATGAAATTTTATATAAAAATTGATGTTTGTGTGATTTGGATATATAGTTACTCGTATAATTATCTTACCCATACGTTGTTTGTTATACATAGTGCCATGGTTTTGATATCCGTCCCCGTCGGCCCTCGTCCTTGTTATGATTCGGATGTGGTATATTCTCTTTTAAAACTAGTTGCATTTCGTGTTTATGACAAATTATGCCCATCAAGTTGACATAGATATTTTTTCTAGGAGGTATGTGAACCGGAAATTCCAACCGACCCTATTGTCGAGAGGTTAAATTTAGTTGAAAGAGAAAACGAGTACTTGAAAGAAAAATTGAAAAGAATTGAGGGGGAGAAGATGGAATTGGAGTTGCATGTTGCCGATGTCGTCGATGATCACAAGATCAAGATGGAGAAAATGCGCTTGAAGATTAGAAAGATTAGAAAATATGCCATCGATAGTGAGGCTTGGTATCATTATGCTGTTGGATCAATTGTTACCTTAGTTGCGATCTTGATCGCATTTGTTGTTGCATTTAAATGCTTTAGCTAGAGAGTTATTTG
This sequence comes from Triticum urartu, assembly GCF_003073215.2. Lineage (NCBI taxonomy): Eukaryota > Viridiplantae > Streptophyta > Magnoliopsida > Poales > Poaceae > Triticum > Triticum urartu. The sequence continues at coordinate 109,560,156 of NC_053025.1, forward strand.
TTTGTTGCATTTAAGTGTTGTATGAACTTTATGTATGAACTTTATCTATGAACTTGTATTAATTTGGTGTTTTTGGTGCTGTGTATTGAAGATGAGCCGAGAATGGATGTACGATGACCGATGCTCTCCCGAGTTCATTAATGGCGTGGAAACTTTTCTGCTTTCGGCTGAGGAAAACAAGCGGGCGGATGGTTTTATGCCTTGTCCATGTGCTGTCTGTAAGAATGGTCAAAATTACTCTAAGTCAAGAACCATTCACGTCCACCTGTGTAAGTCCGATTTCGTGCCCCACTATAATGTTTGGAGCAAGCACGGAGAAAGAGGGGTTATGATGGAAGACAATGAAGAAGAAGAGGACGACGACAGCTATCCTAGCCATGGGTTCCCTGAATACGATGATACAACAATGGGGGAAGAAGCTGAGCCGGTAATGCGGGTAGAAGCTGAGCCGGCAATGTGGGAAGAAGTTGAAGAAGAGGCATCAGATGAGCCCGTTGATGATTTAGGTCGGGCCATTGCCGATGCAAAGAGAAACTGCGCAAGTGATTTGGAGAAGAAGAAGTTGCAGCGCATGTTAGAGGATCACAAAAAATTGTTGTACCCGAATTGCGTAGGTGACAAGAAAAAGCTGGGCACCACACTGGAATTGCTGCAATGGAAGGCAGAGAATGGTGTATCTGACAAGGGATTTGGAAAGTTGCTGGTAATGATAAAGAATATGCTTCCAAAGGACAACGAATTGCCCGAGAGTACGTACGAAGCAAAGAAAGTTGTCTGCCCTCTAGGGTTTGAGGTGCAGAAGATACATGCATGCCCTAATGATTGCATCCTCTACCGTGGTGAGTACGAGGATTTGAACGCTTGCCTAGTATGCGGTGCATTGTGCTATAAGATCAGCCGCGATGACCCTGGTGATGTCGAGGGCGAGCGCCCCAGGAAGAAGATTCCTGCCAAGGTGATGCGGTATGCTCCTATAATACCACGGTTGAAATGTTTGTTCCAAAACAAAGAGCATGCCAAGGCGATGCGATGGCACAGAGAAGACCGTAAGAAAGACGGAAAGTTGAGAGTACCCGCTGACGGGTCGCAGTGGAGAAAAATCGAAAGAAAGTACGGAAAGGAGTTTGCAGATGATGCAAGGAACGTATGGTTTGGTCTAAGTGCAGACGGCATTAATCCTTTTGGGGAGCAGAGCAGCAACCATAGCACCTGGCCTGTGACTATGTTTCTATAACCTTCCTCCTTGGTTGTGCATGAAGCGGAAGTTCATTATGATGCCAGTGCTCATCCAAGGCCCTAAGCAACCCGTCAACGACATTGATGTGTACCTAAGGCCATTAGTTGAAGAACTCTTACAACTGTGGAATGGAACAGGTGTACGTGCGTGGGATGAGCACATGGGGGAAGAATTTGACCTAAAGGCATTGCTGTTCGTGACCATCAATGATTGGCCTGCTCTCAGTAACCTTTCAGGACAAACAAACAAGGGATACCGCGCATGCACGCACTGTTTGGATGATACCGACTGTTGGTGTCAAAACTGGCATATCTCGGGTAGGGGGTCCCGAACTGTGCGTCTAGGCAGATGGTAACAGGAGACAAGGGACACGATGTTTTTACCCAGGTTCGGGCCCTCTCGATGGAGGTAAAACCCTACTCCTGCTTGATTAATATTGATGATATGGGTAGTACAAGAGTAGATCTACCACGAGATCAAGGAGGCTAAACCCTAGAAGCTAGCCTATGGTATGATTGTTGTTCTTGTTGTGTCCTACGGACTAAAACCCTCCGGTTTATATAGACACTAGAGAGGGCTAGGGTTACGCAGAGTCGGTTACAATGGTAGGAGATCTACATATCCGTATCGCCAAACTTGCCTTCCATGTCAAGAAAAGTCCTTTCCGGACACGGGACGAAGTCTTCAATCTTGTATCTTCATAGTCCAGGAGTCCGGCCGAAGGCATAGTCCGGCTATCCGGACACCCCCTAATCCAGGACTCCCTCAGTAGCCCCTGAACCAGGCTTCAATGACGACGAGTCCGGCGCGCAGATTGTCTTCGGCATTGCAAGGCGGGTTCCTCCTCCAAGTACTTCATAGAAGATTTTGAACACAAAGGTAGTGTCCGGCTCTACAAAATAAGTTTCCACATATTGCCATAGAGAGAATAATATTTACACAAATCTAATCTCCTGACGTATTCCATAGCTGACATCACACCACGGCCAAGTCTTTATTCGAATCGTCTTATTGTCCCACCACAGCGCGTTTAGCGAGGCGGTTTCCTTGGCACGTCTTGTCGAAGCAGAGATCGTCACTACTAGAAAAAGGGCTAAAGATGAAATTGACACTAATGGCGCACTGTACATGTGGTGCGCCATTACTAAATACTAATGGCGCACCATGTGTTGGTGCGCCATTAGTGTGCAAATACTAATGGCGCACCACATCCACGGTGCGCCATTAGTAAAAAAATTAATTTTTTTCAAAACTACTAATGGCGCACCGTGGGAGTGGTGCGCCATTACTAGTTGATTAGTAAGTTGGCCCAAATATTCCCCCCGAATGCACCCCCCCTGTAGACCGCCTTTTCAGTTTTAAAAAAATAAAATAAAATGATAGAAATGTCAAAAAAATAAAAGAAAATAAGTTTCCCATGTGATATGTGGTCTAATTGTTAGCAAAATTTATAAACATGAATTTTCGACTTTTATGCAAAATCTCTTGAGAATTTGCAAAATGGGCATAACTTTTGCATACGAACTCAGATGAAAAAGTTTTTTATATGAAAAATCATCTACTCGAAAAGTTACATCCGATTTTAACGGGGGGAACCCCGTTAAACATTTTCAAAATCCTCAAAAACCTAACAGGAAAAAAGATACGGGGCTTTTAAGATCTAGAGAGGCAAAAAAATTCAAAAAAATTGAAAAAAAATTCAAACTTACTAATGGCGCACCTGCCCATGGTGCGCCATTACTATCTTCCCGCCTTCAAAATTCAAAATAAGTCAAAAAAATAAAAAAAAAAGTTACTAATGGCGCACCTGCCCATGGTGCGCCATTAGTATATTCCCGCCTTCAAAATTCAAAATAAGTCAAAAAATAAAAAAAAATTACTAATGGCGCACCTGCCTATGGTGCGCCATTAGTATCTTCCCGCCTTCAAAATTCAAAATAAATAAAAAAAAATAAAAAAAAGTTAGTAATGGCGCACCTGCCCGCGTTGCGCCATTACTATGTCGTATATATGGCTGGGCGTGGTCCTCTCCTCCTTACCTCTTCATTCTTCTCCTCCACTCCACCTCTCCTCCACTCCATCTCCTCCACTCCATCTTCCCTTCTCTCCTCCACCATACTACCCTCCTCCCCTCCGGCGACCTCCTCCTCCTCCTCCTCTCAAGTGACCTCCTCCTCCTCCTCTCCGGTGACCTCCTCCTCCCTCCTCTCCTCCCCTCCCCTCCCCTCACGGTTTCTCCTCCCTCCTCTCCGGTGAGCTCCTCCTCCCTCCTCTCCGGTGAGCTCCTCCTCTCTCCTCTCCTCCCATCCCCTCATGGTTTCTCCTTCCTCCTCTCCAATGCTCCGGTGAACTCCTCTCCGGCGACCTCCTCCTCCTCTCCGGCGATGTAGGCGAGTGCCTCTCCAGTGACCTCCTCCTCCTCCTCTCCGGCGAACTCCTCTCTGGCAAAAGAACATGGCAAAAGAACGTACAAGATCCAAAAACAGGAACAAAATTTGAAATAATATCGTGCCAAAAAACGAGCAAAAAATGGGAAAAAAATCACGATCCAGATCCAAATTCAAAATTCAAAAATAGCAATGGCGCACGGTGGGGGTTAGACGGTGCACCACTATTATTTTCCCGCCTTCAAAATTCAAAAATACTAATGGCGCACCAGTGGCCTATATTAATGGCGCATCATGGCCTATACTAATGGCGCACCAGTGGTGCGCCATTAGTAAAAAATACTAGTGGCGTGATACTAATGGCGCACCAGTGATGCGCCATTAGTAGGCAAAACTGGTGCGCCATTAGTAGCCCTTTTCCTAGTAGTGCGTGTCCCCTTTATTTACGTGGATTCCTTTCCGAGGCAGGTTAATGGCGAGTATGCGTGCCTACGAAGCTATCCGGTTGTGGACTCGGCTCCATGATGCCCTTCGATATCGCCAGTGGCACCGTTGCTGTGTTGTAGCCTCGGCGGCGTGCGGCTCTTCGTCCGGGTGTGGACTCGGCCACGCGTTGCCCCTCGGCTGCCCTGGTAGCCTTCAGGTGTCATGGTTTGGTCTCGGCGGATTGAAGCTTTTCGTCAATAACGGTGACGCTTCTCGTGCATTGTTCCTCTTGTTGGCTGGTTGACGAAGGAAGGTGAAGGCCCTTCCCAAGGAGATTGTATCATTGAGTCTTAGATTGCTAATATTTGTCTCTTCTTTTCTGTTGTTTCTTCTGTAATCCTCTTGTCCGTTGTCTCTGTAATCTTTGTAATTTCCTGGCTCTGCCAGTTCCTCTTAATGAATAAAACGTAGCACTGGGTACTTTTCGTAAAAAAAAGGGTTTTGCCATTCTATTTGTGTCCGCATGGAAGAGGCAAACGAACGCAACGATGCGGATTAGTTTTTACATTTGCATGCATGTGAAGGAGCCGAGCTTGCCTCGGTTAGTTTTTTTTTAAAATGGCCATGCAGCCCTGTTCACATCTGTATGTGCGTGAAGGAGCTGAGGGAACGCATATATTTTTAATCGCCATGCAGCCACACAGCCGTGTTCACCCATGCATGCGTGTGAAACCAACACTACCTAAGAAAAAAGAAATGTGGCGTCCAGGAGTTAAGACCGTGTTTGTTTCGAGGGACTTATTGCTTTTGGGACTTAAAAAAGTCTCTATAAGTCACATCTAAATCAAACAGGAGGGACTTATAGGGACTTAAAGTGGTGATTTGAGACTTATCAAAAAAGACTTTCAGGGAGGAGCTTATTGGGACTTATCCATCGATTCCCCTGCCCCGCCCCGCATCCCTCCTGCCCCGCCCCGCATCGCTCCTGCCCCCCCCCCCCTTCGCTCCTTCCGCCGCCACCCCCAGCACCCAAAATCGCCGCCGCCCCCAGTACCCAGAAGCGCCGCCACCATGGCCGACGATGTGGAGGACCGGATCCCCTTCTTGTCTCAGTTCCACGCGCATCATCAGGCATTGCAGGGCTCATCCGCTGGGGGAAATCTCGGGAGGGGAATGGGATTCTTGGATCTCAACCACAACGTCGACGACTTCCCAGAGTTGGGCTCGTACCAGCAACTCCTCTTCGACCAGTCCGCCGGCCATGGTCTTCCTCCTACTGGACCTGGTCGTGGGAGGCCCGTGTCTCAGGGCGGAGGATGCCGAGCACGGTCTTTGAACTTCGGAGGCCGAGCCGGCTCTCACCTGCGTCCGTTCGTCGCCCCGGGCGCAGCTGCCGTTGAGGAAGGCGTGATAGGGCGTGGGAGGACCGTGTCGCAGGTCACCGGACGCGGTGGAGGTCGAGCCCATGGGTCCTCGTCGGCTGGCAGTAGAGGAAAAGCTGCGGGGAAGCAACGTGTGTCGTCAACTGCTGCATCTTCAGAAGATGTCGATGAGAATGAAGGCTTATGTAATTTCTTTTATCTCGATTGTTATGTACTCTCTCTTATTTTTGTTCTTATGAACAAGTGTTAATCGTTTGTATGAACAAGTGTTGTTTGTTTATGTAATTTCTTTTATCTCAGTTGTTATGTACTCTCTCTTATTCTGGTTCTTATGAACAAGTGTTAATCGTTTGTATGAACAAGTGTTATGAACAAGTGTTATTTCGGTTGTCACTATTCTGTAATTCGTTTGTATGAACAAGGGTTATGTGAACAAGTGTTTTATCATCTTATAAGTCCCTGTAAACAAACAGGTAGGGACTCGGGCCTTATAAGTCCCTGTAAACAAACAGGGTAGGGACTTATGACTTATAAGTTGGGATTTAAAAAAGTCCTATGACTTATGAAACAAACAGGGCCGCACTTAGGAGAGCGAGGGCAATTAAGAGTTTGTTTGGTAACATCCAGCTCCGCTTCAGAAAACAGAAGCCAAACAGGGTAACTCCACGACATGCCGCTCCAAAAAATTAGAATCCAGGATACAACTCCCAGTTTTTTATGAAGCTTTTAAGGAGGTGCTTCAAAAAACTCTAGAAGCTAGAGTTGAGAGGAAATTACCCATCACTGCCATCAGCAAATGGATACCTCTTCGTTTCTCCCCCCTCATCCAATCAAATAGATCATTTCCACGACATTTCTCATTCTTGAAGCTAGAGCTACATGAAAGCCAAACATTCTCTTTGGTAGTGCTACAACTTCTGTAAAAAACTACTCCAGAGCAGATTTGGTGGAGTGAAACTGATTTTGATGAAGCGGAGTAGTTCCAAACAAACCCAAAGTAGACTAATCAATTCTAGAGGGCCTTATTCTTGAGGTGTTTTGGAACAAAAAGAAATTGGTAGTGAGCCCTATACACCGGGCCGGAGGGAGTACTACCCACTATGAGGCCTCATTTGGTTGCGAGGGATCCCCCCGGGATCCCCGTCCTTTCCCTGGGCGAGACTCCCGCCTGCAATCTCCACCCCGGTTTTTCAGACGACCAGTTTGGTAACATCGTGGAAAGATTTTTCTTGCCCCGATCCTCCCGAAATCCTTGGGTCGTTCACCCCGACCTCCACACACCAGGAGAATTTGTCTGGGCTCTCTCACGACGCGATGACTTAGCCGCCTCGCCCTCTCTCACTCGGTTCCTCTTCCTCCGCCATCCGTCCTCCTCCTTGCCCCCCTCCCCCCCCCCCTCCCCCAATTTCTTTCTTGCAACCTTCTTGGCCCTCAACACCTGCTCCACGTCCCGATCTCCTCGATCTCTCCGAGCGACGGCTAACGTATTTCACCAATCCGACTCCCTCTGGCGTCCACCCTCCTAAAGCTATAATGTTGGTTGCTTCTGTTCCACTTTGTGAGAATCCCCTACTCGATTTCATCTATCTCCTGCTCTTCTCCCTCAGTTCTCTTCCCTTTCCATTGATGCCCAAATGGCAAAGGGGGCATTTTCACATGATGGAAGGGGGATCCTATATGATGAGGGAAATCCCCCTGAGGGGGTTTACTGCTCAGCGTTTTCCACCCCAACAATCAAATGAGCGCTGAAAATAATAATATAGTTTAGGGATATGTGTATATTACTAGTGTATGTTACTTTACATTTTGACTAGTCTAATCTGGTTAACGCTACCAACCCCGCAGCTCACCACGACCTACTCTCCTCCTCCTCTGCTACCCACTCCACCCGACGATCCTCCACTCGGCCGCCCCCTGTAGATCCTCCGCTTGGCCGCCCGCCGTAGATCCTTCGCTCGGCCGCCCCCAGCCGATCATCCTCTGCTGCCCCGCCGACTGCCGCCGCCGATGAGCCCATCTGATGGCGGTGCCGACCCATCTTCTGGTGCTGGATGCGGCAACCAGGGCGAAGGAGAAGAAATTAATGTAGACTACCACCATCGCCAGGTTGCAGGTGAACAACCGACCGTTGTGGTGGCCTTCAGGTTGGCCACGGAGAAGTCCTGGAGCGGCGGCGTGTCCAAGAGGATGCAGCTCGCCAGCCCGCTGCCCGCTGCCCGCCGCCCGCCGCTCCTCCCCTGCCTTCTCCTTCTCTCCCTTTCCTTCTCCTTCCTTCTTTCCTTTCTCCATGTTTTTTCACCTCCGGCTCCCTCTCTGTCGACTGTCTCTATGCAGCTCCGCCTCTATGGAGATCGCCGCCCCGCGTGTGCCGTCACCTGTAAGACTCCGTTCGAGGTTCGACGCCCGTCGTCCTCGCCTCCCATGTCTCCTGCCGCTTGCCCCACATCGTGGTGCACCATGGATGCCATCCAGATCGAGCAGGGGCACGAGAGGCGCCGCGCTCCCCTCCTTGAACGGCTGCTTTGCTGTCGTCGTCTCACCCATCGCCGACTAGCAGAGTGGTCCACTTCCGGCACCGCAATCCCAGCCGTCACCTGCGCCTCCCTCCGTCGCTGATATGCGGCCCGGCCCCGCCTCTGCCGTGCGTCGGCGGGATACGCTGCCCAGGTACTGTCCGGCAGCAGCATGCAGATTTCTGAAACAAAATTGAATTTTCAGTGTCACTGGTTCAGAGTACGTTCAACTTCGTGCATGTTGAATACATATGGCCTATGGGTGCTATTTTACTCTCACTTCTAAGCTATCCAATGCAATGGATATTTCCTGATCATCGTTCACAAAAAAGACTACTGACATATACTTACAAAGCTTACATCAGCATGTTTTTTTTTCTTACATCAGCAAGTTATTGTTTAAACTGGGGAGCAAACGAATGTAATCGAACACATAATTTTGGGGAATAAATTGTTATACTATATTCAGTAACACACTATTTCGTAGATGAAAATCAATATTCAACTTAAGGTATTCTCGCAGAACCATGCATAGGAGCTACATATATAGGTTTCGGCCAAATAAATTCTGAAGGTGGAATACCAGTGAGAGCAGGCTCGAGACATTGTGCTTTTTCAGTTGCTTTCTTCACCAAATTGGGCAGCCTTTCTGTGTTCCCACATGATTTATCGTTTGTAATTTTAATATTGCAGATGGAGAATAATTATCCATCTAGATATCTATTGTATGCTAGAGAGCGTCCCCGTTTAAAGGTCTAACAAACACAACGATTGAGGGGAATGGAGCTTCCCATCTCCAACAAAAAAATGCCACTGGTCAGGTGTGGTATGCCCAAATGTCAGACGAGAAGAAAGCAGAATTTCTCCAGAAGCATCATTTAGCCCCCAGGAAAAGAAGGTTGCAGCTCTGGAAAGTGTTGCCACGGACCAAGTAGCAAACACGCCTGCTTCTGCGTCAAGGTCTATGCAATGTACTCATCTGAGTGACAAAACATACAGACGTATAAATGGTTTGTTCATAACCTTTCGGTCCTACTATATTGATTGACCACTTGTCATCGTGACTAATGAGGTTATGTCCTTTTGTAGCCTGTGTAACTACAGATCCGTGACTGCTGATCTTCAACTTGATAAAAAATTAGTGGAACAAAGAAAACAAACATGTCAAGGTTGGTATGCTGAGCTATCAAATGAGAAAGCAGAATACCTAAAGAAGTAACGAACGGCTCGGCTACAAAAGAAAGATGCAGCCGTTGATGTGAATGTCGAAGTACCTCAATTATCTGACCCACATGTTTCACTGGGTAAGAACACTTCACTGATGGATATGTAATAATATTGTAGAGACTTTACTATAGATTATTATAATGCTATAGATACAACTCAAGAGTTAATTTGTTGAGATAATATTACTGTCAAAGTTCTAAAAGGAGCGCATACTTGTTCTATGATATAGTAGACAAAATAGATGTTACAAATTTCTGGTAAAATTGACACAAATGGTCAATATGGTTCATATTGGCTGTTCTAAGAATGCCAAGTGAATTTTTTGAATCTAACAACTTTCTGTTTTCAAATTTATCTCTCTTGTTATTTCCATCCAAATTAGTTGATATCTATACTTATAGGGAGGTTTACATGCCTGATAGAGCCGGTGCGAAGCCACCATCGAAGGCAGCGACACTGAGACAAAATTCAAAAAATATCCGTTAATGTAACCTTTTGACTGTTACAAATATTTTCTTAGTTATTCAACATTGTCAACCTACATACTAGAGCCGTAGAGCATGTTCTTGGTCCGCTGGAGGTTCAGATTCAGCTGGGCTTCCCTTTGGACCGTGCTTTGTTCAAATTTGAGCAGAACAAGTATATGTTTTCTCATTTCTACTATGTGTAAAGGTCCATTTTGTCTTCAGTACCTTTGGGGCAACCGTGTTCCAAAAATAATATGAACATTTCACATTTGCATTAACTTGCAGATTGATGACGTTATATTTTTGGAAGAAAAAATATGTATGAGTGGGAAAATAATACTCCCTCCGATCGGATATAAGTGGCTAATTTGAACTAAACCCATGACACTTATTTCCGATCGGACGGAATATTTTTTCATTAGTAAAATGAAGATAATTTTTGGGTATAGAAAGTTTCAAAGAGCAAGCCAGTGTGTATACAATGTAAAATCCAAACTGAAAGGAAAAAAGAAAATGTATTTCATCATTGAGATAACAACAAAGTGTTTATTTTACTTTCAGGGGATATGTTCCGGTCTGACATGGCGCTCGGCGATATTCCGCCGCTCTATCATGATGACTGGCATTGCGGAGTCGAACATGTCATTCCCGATCCACCTTCGATGAGTCGCCAGACAAGAAGTCACAAAGTTGCTGAACTATGACATGTACTATTTTAGAGATGTTCAAGATTCGGCTTTGGGGTTAGGCTTGTTTTCTCAATGGTTTGATCAGAGTAGCTGCTGTTGGGAAAACCTATTTGCTTGATGAGGACAATAAGATTACATCAGGCACTTGGGCATCATTCACCCTAAAGTAATGTGTTCGGTTTGTCTGGAGCTGTTTTTTTTCTGCTCTGCAACGTTCCAACATTCAATCACTGGACTTCCCACAAAATTTGAACAAATTTCGAATGAAATTTATAATTCAAATTTGAATTCATTTTTTCGAAATAGATATAGATAGCACTTGAACTTATATCTACTACCCCTATACAAGAAAGAGAGAGGGGGTGGATCCAAACAATCAGATCCATTTATTAGCAAGATCTAATGACCCTTAGTCTTTTTGTGGTTAATGCTACCAACCACGCATCTATCTACGCCCCGCACCACTAATAAGGCATCTATCTACGCCCTGCACCACTAATAAGGTATGTAAGCTTGATCAAGAGGGTAAGCATAGCTCTGCTCATTGAGCATAAAGTCCCCAAGTGATCTATAATGTGATAAGCCAATAAGGCATGATACCCATGTTTGAACTGCGCACTGCAGCAAGTTCTCTTTGGCAACCTTTAATTTTTCTGAGAACTCGAACTTGCGAGAGATGGATTCTTCTTGAACCGGATGTTAAACCGGATATTGAGAGCTCAAAACTTTGTGATAGACGGATTTCCCTTGAGCCGGATTTTGAACCGGAATATTTTCTGATAACCCGGAAACTTTCTTTTGAGTCGGAACTTTTTGATTGCTCGGCATTTTTTTAAACTGGAAATTTTCTGACGGTTTTTAAATTTGCACCAGTGTGGCAATAACCCCCAAGACTGGGTTATTTCCCTCCAATGACCCGAGGTTCTTGAATAATATTTGTTATATACTTCCGGTATGAGTCATTCAACAACTCAGTGACATAAATGTCCTTTTTGCAGTAGACAACTTGTCATTCAGTAAAGAATTGGCGAGCCAGAGTAATCGCTTTTTTAAAGAAATTAACATGTAATATAAAAGTATACTAGATGGATTTCACCTGATATGTTAGGCCGGAAATTAACCGCCGAGGAGTTGATGATCACTATGGTGAAGCTGAAGTTAATCATGGGCGAGTCGGCCACAGGAGCAGACAGATGAGTCGGTCGCGGCGTTATAAGCCGGTGCGGAGGAGAGAGTCGGCCGCGGCGTTGTAAGCCGGCGCGAAGGAGAGAGTCGGCCACAGTGTTGGAAACGGCACGGCCACGGGCAAGACGGCCGCGGGCGCAGACAACGAGTCAGTCGCGTGTGTTGATGTAGCAGGGGCGGCGACTTGCGTACATATCCATCAAGTAGCTTGGCACAGACAAATGTCAGTGCTGTCGCATGTTCTGTGTCCGTGGTATAACGCCATTTTTTAAGTAAATAATTGCTCAGATGCATTTGGACAATAGATAATCTTGTCGTGTCTGCCATGGGCATGGAATAATTGTCTTGTGGATAAAAATATCAAAGACAGTATAGTTGCTCTCAGAGGAAAAAAGTGTATTGATAAAATACATGGGAAGAAAGCAGGCTGGTCATAGTGGGAGTAACTTATCAAATAACATAACACATCTCAAAAAAAGTTTGCTTATATGATATGTATTTAATGAAGAGAGATGGTTGGAGTAATATAATATGTCACTATAACATAATACATTCCAAGGCAAAATGACTCTACATCTTAATAAATGATAGCTTGCATGATATTATATATATGTTAGTCCCCACTTTGCAAACCCAGCAAACAAGCTTCTACCCGCAGATCGAACCATTCTCCATTCTTTACTCAGTCAAACTCCTTGGTCCTTTGTTCTTGTTGAGCATAATGATTATTAGAAAGTATAGGATAGATTAGGATTTGATCTTGCCTTGTCTTGTACTTCAAGTTGGTCTTTGTACTCCTATTTATATGCCTACGAGGCTCAAGCAATACAACGAACTATTTCGTCAAATCTCTCTCTCCCTTCTAACATGGTATCAGTCTAATCATGATCCAAACCCTAGCCGCCGCTGCTTCCGCACCCGCGCGCCGCCCCGGGGCGGTCGGCTTCCATGACAGCCGCCGGGGGCCGCGCCGCCCGTACCTAGGATTCGTCAGCCGTCCGTGTTGGCCGGCTGCCCTAGAGTCTTTTTCCCGAGCCCTTGCTCCGGGTTTTTTTCGCTCTCTCGATGGTCGTTTTGATCGGCGTTTTTCTTTTTGGTTCTCCGATCTAATCTTGATCGGTTTGCGTTGCCCGCCGCCGCTGTCAACCCCGTGCGCCTCTACTCCAACCCCGGTGCGATCGACCGACCTCTCCTCTGACCCGGCGGTCACGCGCGCGGAGGCCGCTCGTCAGGGCCAGCCGCCGTTCGCGTGTCGGTTTCGCCCTGCGCCGACCGTCACCGCCCTACTCCGATCGGGACACCTGAGTCGCCCCGACCCGGCGGCCTCGCGCCATGCGACGACCAATCATAGCCGTCGCTCGCACGCCGGCCCGCCCATCGATCCACTTCACCCGCCTCTGCCGCGTCTGCACGGCGGCCCGACGGTCTACCTCGCCGGCCTCGTCCTCAGCTATGTCGGGACGGCTGCGTCAGGCTTGTCGGCCTCGCTGCCCGGGCGCCGGAGTTGCTTTGGCAGCCTGGGTGCCGGTGTTGACAAGCTTGTCCGCACGACGTCCCACGCCGTCCGTCATTGCTGGCTTCATCTCGGACTCCGCCGCCACCATGCCTCCATCGAGCGGCGTCCCTGACATCGCGCGCGATCGGCTTGATCACCCGCTCGCCGCCACGATGCGCCTCATCTACGCCGTGCGACTGACCTGGCCCGTCGGTTACGTGCGCCTCCGCAGGTCCTGTGAAGATCGTCCCAAGTACCGCGCGCCTCTCCACCGATCGAGCATCGGGCTGCCGCTGCGTCGCCCCGTCGGGCCGCAGAGCCGCCGCCACGAGGCCATCCCCGCGGCTGCACCGACTTGCGAACCGCCGTTGCGTCGCCCCTTCAGGCCGAAGCGTCGCGGCCCGCGGTCCCCGCCGTCGCCCCGACCCGCCTGCCGCCGCTGCGTCGCCCCTTTGGGCCGTAGCACCGTGGCTCGCGGTCTACTCCGCCGTCACCGCGCGTCGACTTCCCGTGGTATGTGCCGCGCCGTATCCCTTGGCGCGGGAACGCCACCGTCCACGCCGGTCTTCGTCATGATGTCAGGGTTCTTCGCCTACTTCGAGTACCACCGCACTCCTAACCTAGCCGCCGCCACCATCAGGCCGCTGCCGCCGCACTTCTTTGGCCGCCGCTGATGCTACCTTTGTATCCGCCGCCGCCGCCCGTCCACCTCCTTCGTCTTCGTCCAAGCACCAGCCTGTCGCCAGCGTCGCCGTCATCTACCCCGACCACTTCGTCTACTCCGACCATCGTTGGTGACATCGGCCCTGCGCTGATGGACGCCGCAATCGTCATCGAGTTCTTCTCTGCTGGCCCCTCCGACTTCTCTGACATGGCGTACAGCTCGTGCAGGTCCCTCGTCTACGCATGCCCGGTGCTGGCAACACCGATGCGTGCCTTCGTCCATGACGTGTCCCCGGGCCGGGAAACCTGGTCGGCGCTTTGTCAACTTCGTCTTCAATCGTCTACGCATGCCCGGTGCTGGCAACACCGACGCGTGCCTTCGTCTACGACGTGTCCCCGGGTTTGGCAACCCCGGCGCGACGCCTCGTCAACACCGTCTTCTCCCCGGCGCACTACTACTTCGACACCACTACGCCCATGCTAACTCGGCGCCCCCTTGCGCCCGCGGCTCCATGGCGACTTCCTCGACACCGGCCACGCCGACTCGACATCCACCACGACATTCTTCGCACGGCTACCTCGACCACGGCTCCATCACCCTACACTCTCGGCTACCTCGACAAACGGCACAAAGGCTACCGCCTTGCTTGAGCAACCTTATAGGCTTCCACTCCAGCCATGACTTCCGTGATGCATCGACCGTTGCGACTGTGGGGGGGTATCCGTCGGCTTGCCTTCAGATTCTTCTCCAGTCTCAGCGTCTGCGTCGCTACCGTTGTGACTGCGGGGGGATGTTGAGTATAAGGATTATTAGGAAGTATAGGATAGACTAGGATTTGGTCCTGCCTTGTCTTGTATTCCAAGTTGGTCTTTGTACTCCTATTTATATGCCCACGAGGCTCAAGCAATACAACGAACTATTCCACCAAATCTCTCTCTCCCTTCTAACAGTTCTCTTTCGGCGTCCATATTCGTATAGTATCTCTGGTGGATGTAATAGTTGTACTGACACATTATTACCAATAGCAATTCGACCAAGTGATGCCATCTGGGCAGCATCAAGTGCTACTTTAGACCTGGTCAAATCAGTGGAATTTCTTTGCCGCAATTCGCCAAGCAAGTGCAACTTTCACATCCGATAGCATTGGAGAGCTGGGCGTGTCAAAATTTTGTCATATATCTTTTGTCGAAGACCCCCCTGACTCTGAACTCCCCACGATAGCTACTCGAGCTCACACCCGAGATATAAGAAGGAAACAACTCTAGTGACGGTTGAAGCAAGTCCGTGGGCACAGCGGCTCAACAGCGGCGGGACAGCAGGGTCGCAACCCCGTGACAGAGGTAGGGCGTCTCATGGCCAGCGGCGAGTCACGACGAGTCAACGGAGCAGGGGGCGGCTCACCTGCAGCGGAGGTGGAGTGGCAGCTCAAGGGAGCAACGCGGCGGCTTAGCAAGGACAGCCGCGGGGCGGCGGCTCTAAAGGCCGCGTGTGTAGCAGAAAATGGTGTATCAACCAGAGGCGGCTCGGTAGTGCCTCGGTGCGCCTGAAGTTTTGAGGGACACCGGCGAGGGCGGCTCGGATTCGGGCGCAAGACGGGGCAGCGACTCAGGGCCAAACGAAGAGGCGGGTCGCGCAGGGCAGTTGAGGGGAACGAGCGGCTTGGATCTTGGTGATCTGGAATTTGCGGGGCGGCTTCTCCGTGGTAGCTCAACGCGGGAAGACCCAAAGGCGCGGGGCGGCTCTCTGATGGCTGCTTAGGGCAGGCCATGACAGGGTGCACCACGACGACGGTAGCTGCCCGCAGCAGGGACAAGGCGGAGGCTGCAACGACTTGGAACTAGCGGAGGCATGGATGATGCAGGCGGCTTAGAAGCAGCACCGCAGGCTTCAGACGGCGGGTCAGCGCGAGGGCGGCTCGACACCCGACGGCGGAGCGATGCACTGGCGACTTAGCGATGACGGAGTGAAATAGTGGCAGATGTAGCTTCACGACGGCGACGGTCTGGTGCAGCGGCGATGGTGACCCGGCGGAGGCCAGAGCCACCCGTCCGCGGAGACTGAACCCGTGACTTAAACTGCTTCCGGGTCGTGGGGGTTTCTGGACCCATTTTTTCTTGGGATCCACATGTCAGTAGTAACTTTTCCTTCCCTTGAATCCTGAATTAGCTTCCTGTAACTTCCTCACGTGTCTGTAGCAATCAGAGTTAAAAAATCTTATCTTGTAGACTCGTTCACAGGACAGAGTACCAATTAAATTTTGGGACGGAGGGAGTACTTGTTTTATTGACATGGGCTTGCTCATACGTACAGAAGTAAGGACACGTCTAGTGGGTGGCCGGCTGCCCACTAGTGTGATCGAGCGGCCGGCCTGAAAAGGTAAGTCCCCGCACCCCGCGGTCCCGCGCTCCAGAAAAGGAAAGCGACCACCGAACCCACACGATCAAGCGGCCAGTCCCGATAGGCCCAAACAGAAGGAGGGAAAAGTCTCCCCACGTCCCATGTGGCCAGCTGCACCTATGCAGCCCCTCCCACGCCCGCTCGCCCCCACGCCACCATGGTGCCTTCTTCTCCACGAAAGAAGGGGATCCAAGACCCTTCTTCATCCTCCTACACAGCCGCCATGGCAGCCCCAAAGTAGAAGAAGAAGTTGTTTCAATAAAGATCTAAGGGCAGGGTGGTAACATCAGGGCAGGTAATTTCCCTCTGCCCCTCTTCACTTCCCCCTTTCTTCTACTGCATATGTGAGCCCCCTTCTCCATGGATCTAGCAGAAATCCATGGAGAAGCTGCTTCAAAAAAGAGGTGGATCTGGCATATAACCCCACCCTCCCCCCTCCCATGAGTGTCATATCTGCAACTGAAAACAAGTACCATGAATTATTGTGCAACTAACAATGGATAGAAGCCTACTATTTCCTGGTTTGTGCAACTAAACACAAGTCATTTAGGTTTAGTTACATAGCTTCCTAGTTGCACACTAAACATGGTTTGAGACCAACTTTACTGAACATTTTTCTAACATGCATGCCAACCAAGTCTCCCCCACCTAGATGTGTTAAACAAGACAACTAATACAAGTTCTGTGGCCAACTGAAACATGATTCTAGCCAACTCAACATGCATTGTAGCCAAAACCTAAACATGCATTGTAGCCAACGGAAAATGCATAAGTGTGCAACTGAACATACATCCCAGCCAACTGAACCTGTATTCTGGCAACTTAGCATGCATGCTAGGCAAACTGAACATGTATTCTGAGTGAACACTATAGAAAACCTGAAGTATATGTGCAATAAAAACATGTATCCCGGCCAACTGAACATGCATGCTGGCCAACTGAATATGCATCCTGGCCAACTGAAACATCTATTCTAGCCAACTGAACACATTGACGGTCCAACTGAACATGCATGCTGGCCAACTGAAAATATGCATCTTGGCCAATGAGACATCTATTCTAGCCAAAACCAAAAATCTGTAGTACGACAGCGAAAACACAAGAAACTTTTGTACATAGCTAATGAAACCACAAACCATATTAAAATAGTCGCGCATATATTCTTGTCCCACACATATATTCTGGTCCCACACCTATTGCAAAGCTATAGTGTAAAAAATATGTTCAATATACTAGAAGTAAAAAACAAAAACGGCGATAAAGAACATATATCTATAATCTGTCATCCAATTCTTCTTTCTTGTTTCACGTGGATTTCCCCGTCTCAATTGTGGCATCAAATTATGTCCAAATTATGTGCAGAAAAATCTTAATCAGCTCCTTGCCAAACAGAAAACCCGCGGGTCATTGCAACAAACAGAGGAAAAAGTCAAAAAAACTCTGTAGTAAAAAAAGTCATGTTCTTGCCAGCTATTTACTGCAAACTGTGCAACTAAGATAACAAATCTGTGCAAAAAAAACCATACCTGTTATAATAAAGATTTTGCTATAGACATGTTGCTTTTGGAACTAAGATTGTCATAATGGTGTGCAACTGGCTATTTACTAAGCTTTTAGGTTGTTTGAAAACACTCTTTCTTGATTAAACTTATGACATCACTTCCTTCTTTTTTATGTGCAGGGGATGTGTGGCAGCAGCCAAAAAAAGGAAAAAAAGATGCTTGATCTCAATGAGTTGCCTCCTGATCTCAATGAGCTTCCTCATGATATGGATCAGCAGCAACCCAGCATACCACAAGGAAATTGGACAGAAAATGGGTGATCTATTTACTACACGCAGACAAGTCGTGGGCCTAACCCTATGGGCCATGACAATGTGGCAGGACAGTCATCAACCCGTGGTGCCCCTGTAGTGGTGTCTTTGTAGTCAGAGAGCCATACTCTTGATGACACGGGCATCGCGGTAAATGTTCCTGGTCCAACCAGGACTGAGCTCGGAGCTGGTGCTGCTGACGGTGTTGTGCAAGGAGAAGAAGGAGAAGATGAGGCTGCTCTCAGCCGATGGAACCCTATGTTGGCATGAGGTTTGACAGCCTTCAAATTGCTAAGGATCACTACAACAGCTACGCCCTACGGATGGGTTTCTCTGTCAAAATGAACACCTCTAGGTGAACACCCCACACCAATATATTGGTAAAACAGCAGTTTTGCTGCAACAAGTTCAAGAAGCCCAAAGCTGGAGATGGAGGAGCTGAGGCTCCTCCTGTCCTGGACCCCACACCAGATCCAAAACCTATTGACAATGATGAGGAGATGGAAGATGAACCTCCAATATTTGCTTAAGAGGAGGCTGATACTAGTAAGAAAAATAAGAACCGTAAACGCGAGACAATAAAGCAGACTCAATGCAAGGCAAAAATATTGGTGAAGCTGATAGATGGGCGATGGCAGGTGACACACTTTGTTCGTGACCACAATCATCCGCTGGTGAACAAACCTTTATTGTCCAAATACATGAGATCCCACCAAGGCATCTCTCCTGATGAAAAGGAGTTTTTGTGCATCTTGTATAACTGCAACTTGACTACAGGTGTGTTTCTATATCCCTTACATAATAAAGTTTCCCTCTAGGCAGTACAGTGTGCAACTGTTATGGTACTAGTGTGCAACTAAAATGCCTTAAGTGTGCAACTAGTGTCCAAGTTCCCATCCAGTTTTCTATATCACTTTGCTGCTTTGTTGTGCAACTAGATTACATTCATTGTGCAACTACATAATGTTCTGTGTACAAAGTGCAAGTGTTTTTAAAGGTGCAGCTGGTTGTCCATTTCCTGCAACTATCCTTTGTGCCAACACATGTCATATTGCTGTGCAGCTGGATATGTGCATTCGTGCGACTAAAAAAAGATATTTGTTTCTCTTTGTATTATGCAGGACATATGATGCATGCAATGGCATAGTTCTATGGATGTGAGATGATGGTGTCATTCGGACCAAAGGCAATAACAAATCTGTGTACAAGTTTCTGTAGAGATGACACAAAGGAGGGTGACATGATTGAGACAATTGCGCACTTCAAGGATATACAAAAAACGATCCAGGCTTCTTCTATCAGGTAAAATATGATGAAGAGGACAAAGTTGTCAATATATTTTGTGTTGAAGGAAATATGCCCTAGAGGCAATAGTAAAGTTATTATTTATTTCCTTATTTCATGATAAATGTTTATTATTCATGCTAGAATTGTATTAACCGGAAACTTAGTACATGTGTGAATACATAGACAAAACAAAGTGTCCCTAGTGTGCCTCTACTTGACTAGCTCGTTAATAAAAGATGGTTAAGTTTCCTAGCCATAGACATGAGTTGTCATTTGATGAACGGGATCACATCATTAGAGAATGATGTGATGGACAAGACCCATCCGTTAACTTAGCACTATGATCGTTTTGTTTATTGCTATTGCTTTCTTCATGACTTATACATGTTCATATGACTATGAGATTATGCAACTCCCGAATACCGGAGGAACACTTAGTGTGCTATCTGTTGGAAATATGCCCTAGAGGCAATAATAAAATGGTTATTATTATATTTCCTTGTTCATGATAATTTTCTATTGTTCATGCTATAATTGTATTAACTGGAGACCGTAATACATGTGTGAATACGTAGACCACAACATGTCCCTAGTAAGCCTCTAGTTGACTAGCTCATTGATCAATAGATGGTTATGGTTTCCTGACCATGGACATTGGATGTCATTGATAATGGGATCACATCATTAGGAGAATGATGTGATGGACAAGACCCAATCCTAAGCATAGCACAAGATCGTGTAGTTCGTTCGCTAGAGCTTTTCTAATGTCAAGTATCATTTCCTTAGACCATGAGATTGTGCAACTCCCGGATACCGTAGGAATGCTTTGGGTGTATCAAACGTCACGACGTAACTGGGTGACTATAAAGGTGCACTACAGGTATCTCCGAAAGTGTTTGTTGGGTTGGCACGAATCGAGACTGGGATTTGTCACTCCGTATGATGGAGAGGTATCTCTGGGCCCACTCGGCAATGCATCATCATAATGAGCTCAATGTGACTAAGGAGTTATCCACGGATCATGCATTACGGAATGAGTAAAGAGACTTGCCAGTAACGAGATTGAACAAGAATCTCCCGCTATACGCCGAGGGATGGCTCTCCTCTCCCCCTTCCACCTCACCACCACCAACAATGGCGACCTCTAGTTCTAGGAATCATGGATGGTCTTCTGCATTGGGACTTTGCTCCGGGCCTTGCCCTTGCAGATCATGTGAGGCACAGGTTTGGATCGACGGTTCATTTTTCTGCTTCTCGAGATTCCAAGGAATTCTTTCTGGTGGTCACGTTCTCTTCAGCCTCCTTTCCTCTCTCGGTGGAATCTGTTGGTATTGCTTTGCAATGCTGCCTTGGGGGTTTAAGTTCTGGTTTCAACGTTGCTAAAATCAAGGATCGTTCATTCCGATTTTCTGTTGCTAGCAATAAGGTTGGACATTTCATCTATGGTTTAAAAGATCGAGTTTGGCCGGATTTTGTTTGTCACTTCCATCTCTTTAATGGCCGGTATGCTAGAGCTCCTGCCTCTACCTCTTTCTAGCATGCAGATCAAGAAATATTGGACATTTCCTCTAGGTCTCCTGTTGCGATCAAGACACATTTACGCTCAACAACTCTAATCGCTGCCTCGAGATCCATGTCCGCTCATGTGCTTAGCAAATTTCATATTGCTCCAATTGATAAGATGGATTTTTTGAACTAGAATTCTAATGAAGCTTCATCTTCTCATACGTTGGTTCATCATTCAAATATTGTTGCGGATCCCTGTTGGGGAACGTAGTAATTTCAAAAAATTTCCTACGCACACGCAAGATCATGGTGATGCATAGCAACGAGAAGGGAGAGTGTGATCTACGTACCCTTGTAGATCGACAACGGAAGCGTTAACTTGGTTGATGTAGTCGTACGTCTTCACGGCCCGACCGATCAAGCAACGAAACTACGGCACCTCCGAGTTCTAGCACACGTTCAGCTCGATGACGATCCCCGGACTCCGATCCAGCAAAGTGTCGGGGAAGAGTTCCGTCAGCACGACGGCGTGGTGAAGATCTTGATGTACTACTGTTGCAGGGCTTCGCCTAAGCACCGCTAAAATATTATCGAGGACTATGGTGGAAGGGGGCACCGCACACGGCTAAGAATATGATCACATGGATCAACTTGTGTCTCTAGGGGGTGCCCCTGCCTCCGTATATAAAGTTTCAAGGGAGGGGGGCCAGCCGACCATCATAGGGCGCGCCAGGAGGAGTCCTACTCCCTCCAGGAGTAGGACTCCCCCCTTTCCTAGTTGGAATAGGATTCACGGAGGGGGGGAAAAGAGGAGAGAGAGGAGGAAGGGGTCCGGCCCCCTCTCCTTGTCCTATTCGGACCAAGGGGGGAGGGGCGCGCGGCCCATCTATGGCCACCTCTCCTCTCTTCCACTAAGGTCCACTAAGGCCCATATACCTCCCGAGGGGTTCCGGTAACCTCCCGGTACTCCGGAAAAATCCCGATTTCACCCGGAACACTTCTAATATCCAAACATAGGCTTCCAATATATCAATCTTTATGTATCGACCATTTCGAGACTCCTCGTCATGTCCGTGATCACATCCGGGACTCCGAACAACCTTCGGTACATCAAAATGCATAAACTCATAATATAACTGTCATCGAAACCTTAAGCGTGCGGACCCTACGGGTTCGAGAACAATGTAGACATGATCGAGACACGTCTCCGGTCAATAACCAATAGCGGAACCTGGATGCTCATATTGGCTCCTACATATCCTACGAAGATCTTTTATCGGTCAGACCGCATAACAACATACGTTGTTCCCTTTGTCATCGGTATGTTACTTGCCCGAGATTCGATCATCGGTATCCCATACCTAGTTCAATCTCGTTACCGGCAAGTCTCTTTACTCGTTCCGTAATACATCATCCCGCAACTAACTCATTAGTTGCAATGCTTGCAAGGCTTAAGTGATGTGCATTACCGAGAGGGCCCAGAGATACCTCTCCGACAATCAGAGTGACAAATCCTAATCTCGAAATACGCCAACCCAACATGTACCTTTGGAGACACCTGTAGAGCTCCTTTATAATCACCCAGTTACGTTGTGACGTTTGGTAGCACACAAAGTGTTCCTCTGGCAAACGGGAGTTGCATAATCTCATAGTCATAGGAACATGTATAAGTCATGAAGAAAGCAATAGCAACATACTAAACGATCGGTTGCTAAGCTAATGGAATGGGTCATGTCAATCAGATCATTCAACTAATGATGTGATCCCGTTAATCAAATAACAACTCTTTGTCCATGGTTAGGAAACATAACCATCTTTGATTAACGAGCTAGTCAAGTAGAGGCATACTAGTGACACTCTGTTTGTCTATGTATTCACACATGTATTATGTTTCCGGTTAATACAATTCTAGCATGAATAATAAACTTTTATCATGATATAAGGAAATAAATAATAACTTTATTATTGCCTCTAGGGAATATTTCTTTCAGTATCCCACTTGCACTAGAGTCAATAATCTAGATTACACAGTAATGATTCTAACACCCATGGAGCCTTGGTGCTGATCATGTTTTGCTCATGGAAGAGGCTTAGTTAACGGGTCTGCAACATTCAGATCCGTATGTATCTTGCAAATCTCTATGTCTCCCACATGGACTAGATCCCGGATGGAATTGAAGCGTCTCTTGATGTTCTTGGTTCTCTTGTGAAATCTGGATTCCTTCGCCAAGGCAATTGCACCAGTATTGTCACAAAAGATTTTCATTGGACCCGATGCACTAGGTATGACACCTAGATCGGATATGAACTCCTTCATCCAGACTCCTTCATTCGCTGCTTCCGAAGCAGCTATGTATTCCGCTTCACACGTAGATCCCGCCACGACGCTCTGTTTAGAACTGCACCAACTGACAGTTCCACCGTTTAATGTAAACACGTATCCGGTTTGTGATTTAGAATCGTCCGGATCAGTGTCGAAGCTTGCATCAACGTAACCGTTTACGATGAGCTCTTTGTCACCTCCATATACGAGAAACATAACCTTAGTCCTTTTCAGGTACTGCAGGATGTTCTTGACCACTGTCCAGTGATCCACTCCTGGATTACTTTGGTACCTCCCTGCTAGACTTATAGCAAGGCACACATCAGGTCTGGTACACAGCATTGCATACATGATAGAGCCTATGGCTGAAGCATAGGGAACATCTTTAATTTTCTCTCTATCTTCTGCAGTGGTCGGGCATTGAGTCTGACTCAACTTCACACCTTGTAACACAGGCAAGAACCCTTTCTTTGCTTGATCCATTTTGAACTTCTTCAAAATCTTGTCAAGGTATGTGCTTTGTGAAAGTCCAATTAAACGTCTTGATCTATCTCTATAGATCTTTATGCCTAATATATAAGCAGCTTCACCGAGGTCTTTCATTGAAAAACTCTTATTCAAGTATCCCTTTATGCTATCCAGAAATTCTATATCATTTCCAATCAGTAATATGTCATCCACAAATAATATCAGAAATGCTACAGAGCTCCCACTCACTTTCTTGTAAATACAGGCTTCTCCAAAAGTCTGTATAAAACCAAATGCTTTGATCACACTATCAAAGCGTTTATTCCAACTCCGAGAGGCTTGCACCAGTCCATAAATGGATCGCTGGAGCTTGCACACTTTGTTAGCTCCCTTTGGATCGACAAAACCTTCCGGTTGCATCATATACAACTCTTCTTCCAGAAATCCATTTAGGAATGCAGTTTTGACATCCATCTGCCAATTTTCATAATCATAAAATGCGGCAATTGCTAACATGATTCGGACAGAATTAAGCATCGCTACGGGTGAGAAGGTCTCATCGTAGTCAATCCCTTGAACTTGCCGAAACCCTTTTGCGACAAGTCGAGCTTTGTAGACAGTAATATTACCGTCGGCGTCAGTCTTCTTCTTGAAGATCCATTTATTCTCAATTTCTTGCCGATCATTGGGAAAGTCAACCAAAGTCCATACTTTGTTCTCATACATGGATCCCATCTCAGATTTCATGGTTTCAAGCCATTTTGTGGAATCTGGGCTTACCATCGCTTCTTCATAGTTCGTAGGTTCATCATGATCTAGTAGCATGATTTCCAGAACTGGATTACCGTACCACTCTGGCGTGGATCTCACTCTGGTTGATCTATGAGGTTCAGTAGTATCTTGTTCTGAAGTTTCATGATCATTATCATTAGCTTCCTCACTAATTGGTGTAGGTGTCACAGAAACAGTTTTCTGTGATGCACTACTTTCCAATAAGGGAGTAGGTATAGTTACCTCGTCAAGTTCTACTTTCCTCCCACTCACTTCTTTCGAGAGAAACTCCTTCTCCAGAAAGTTTCCGATCTTAGCAACAAAAGTCTTGCCTTCGGATCTGTGATAGA
This sequence comes from Triticum urartu, assembly GCF_003073215.2. Classification (NCBI taxonomy): domain Eukaryota; kingdom Viridiplantae; phylum Streptophyta; class Magnoliopsida; order Poales; family Poaceae; genus Triticum; species Triticum urartu. The sequence goes on from NC_053025.1 coordinate 109,584,743, forward strand.
AGGTGTATCCAATAGTCTCCTTTGGATATCCTATGAAGACACATTTCTCCGATTTGGGTTCGAGCTTATCAGGTTCAAGCTTTTTCACATAAGCATCGCAGCCCCAAACTTTCAGAAATGACAACTTTGGTTTCTTGCCAAACCATAGTTCATAAGGCGGCGTCTCAACGGATTTTGATGGTGCCCTATTTAACGTGAATGCGGCCGTCTCCAAAGCATAACCCCAAAATGATAGCGGTAAATTAGTAAGAGACATCATAGATCGCACCATATCTAGTAAAGTACGATTACGACGTTCGGACACACCATTACGCTGTGGTGTTTCGGGTGGCATGAGTTGCGAAACTATTCCGCATTGTTTCAAATGTACACCAAACTCGTAACTCAAATATTCTCCTCCACGATCAGATCGTAGAAACTGTATTTTCTTGTTACGATGATTTTCAACTTCACTCTGAAATTCTATGAACTTCTCAAACGTTTCAGACTTATGTCTCATTAAGTAGATATATCCATATCTGCTTAAGTCATCTGTGAAGGTGAGAAAATAACGATATCCGCCACGAGCCTCAATATTCATCGGACCACATACATCAGTATGTATGATTTCCAACAAATCTGTTGCTCTCTCCATAGTACCGGAGAACGGCATTTTAGTCATATTGCCCATGAGGCACGGTTCGCAAGTACCAAGTGATTCATAATCAAGTGGTTCAAAAAGTCCATCAGTATGGAGTTTCTTCATGCGCTTTACACCGATATGACCTAAACGGCAGTGCCACAAATAAGTTGCACTATCTTTATCAACTCTGCATCTTTTGGCTTCAACATTATGAATATGTGTGTCACTACTATCGAGATTCAATAAGAATAGACCATTCTTCAAGGGTGCATGACCATAAAAGATATTACTCATATAAATAGAACAACCATTATTCTCTGATTTAAATGAATAACTGTCTCGCATCAAACAAGATCCAGATATAATGTTCATGCTTAACGCTGGCACCAAATAACAATTATTTAGGTCTAATATTAATCCCGAAGGTAGATGTAGAGGTAGCGCGCCGACTGCGATCACATCGACTTTGGAACCGTTTCCCACGCGCATCGTCACCTCGTCCTTAGCCAATCTTCGCTTAATCCGTAGTCCCTGTTTCGAGTTGCAAATATTAGCAACAGAACCAGTATCAAATACCCAGGTGCTACTGCGAGCATTAGTAAGGTACACATCAATAACATGTATATCACATATACCTTTGTTCACCTTGCCATCCTTCTTATCCGCCAAATACTTGGGGCAGTTCCGCTTCCAGTGACCAGTCTGCTTGCAGTAGAAGCACTCAGTTTCTGGCTTAGGTCCAGACTTGGGTTTCTTCTCTTGAGCAGCAACTTGCTTGCTGTTCTTCTTGAAGTTCCCCTTCTTCTTCCCTTTGCCCTTTTTCTTGAAACTAGTGGTCTTGTTGACCATCAACACTTGATGCTCCTTTTTGATTTCTACCTCTGCAGCTTTCAGCATTGCGAAGAGCTCAGGAATAGTCTTATTCATCCCTTGCATATTATAGTTCATCGTGAAGCTCTTGTAGCTTGGTGGCAGTGATTGGAGAATTCTGTCAATGACGCAATCATCTGGAAGATTAACTCCCATTTGAATCAAGTGATTATTATACCCAGACATTTTGAGTATATGCTCACTGACAGAACTGTTCTCCTCCATCTTGCAGCTATAGAATTTATTGGAGACTTCATATCTCTCAATCCGGGCATTTGCTTGAAATATTAACTTCAACTCCTGGAACATCTCATATGCTCCATGACGTTGAAAACGTCGTTGAAGTCCCGGTTCTAAGACGTAAAGCATGGCACACTGAACTATCGAGTAGTCATCAGCTTTGCTCTGCCAGACGTTCACAACATCTAGTGTTGCTCCAGCAGCAGGCCTGGCACCCAGCGGTGCTTCCAGGACGTAATTCTTCTGTGCAGCAATGAGGATAATCCTCAAGTTACGGACCCAGTCCGTGTAATTGCTACCATCATCTTTCACTTTGCTTTCTCAAGGAACGCATTAAAATTCAACGGAACAACAGCACGGGCCATTTATCTACAATGATACATAAACAAGCAAGATACTATCAGGTACTAAGTTCATGATAAATTTAGGTTCAATTAATCATATTACTTAAAGAACTCCCACTTAGATAGACATCCCTCTAATCCTCTAAGTGATTACGTGATCCAAATCAACTAAACCATGTCCGATCATCACGTGAGATGGAGTAGTTTCATTGGTGAACATCACTATGTTGATCATATCTACTATATGACTCACGCTCGACCTTTCGGTCTCCGTGTTCCGAGGCCATATCTGTATATGCTTGGCTCGTCAAGTATAACCTAAGTATTCCGCATGTGCAACTGTTTTGCACCCGTTGTATTTGAACATAGAGCCTATCACACCCGATAATCACGTGGTGTCTCAGCACGAAGAACTTTCGCAACAGTGCATACTCAGGGAAAACACTTCTTGATAATTTAGTGAGAGATCATCTTATAATGCTACCGTCAATCAAAGCAGGATAAGATGCATAAAAGATAAACATCACATGCAATCAATATAAGTGATATGATATGGCCATCATCATCTTGTGCTTGTGATCTCCATCTCCGAAGCACCGTCATGATCACCATCGTCACCGGCGCGACACCTTGATCTCCATCGTAGCATCGTTGTCGTCTCGCCAATCTTATGCTTCCACAACTATCGCTACCGCTTAGTGATAAAGTAAAGCATTACAACGCGATTGCATTGCATACAATAAAGCGACAACCATATGGCTCCTGCCAGTTGCTGATAACTCGGTTACAAAACATGATCATCTCATACAATAAAATTTAGCATCATGTCTTGACCATATCACATCACAACATGCCATGCAAAAACAAGTTAGACGTCCTCTACTTTGTTGTTGCATGTTTTATGTGGCTGCTACGGGCTTAAGCAAAAACCAATCTTACCTACGCATCAAAACCACAACGATAGTTTGTCAAGTTGGTGCTGTTTTAACCTTCACAAGGACCGGGCGTAGCCACACTCGGTTCAACTAAAGTTGGAGAAACTGTCACCCGCAAGCCACCTATGTGCAAAGCACGTCGGGAGAACCGGTCTCGCAAGCGTACGCGTAACGTCGGTCCGGGCCGCTTCGTCCAACAATACCGCCGAATCAAAGTATGACATGCTGGTAAGCAGTATGACTTATATCACCCACAAATCACTTGTGTTCTACTCGTTCATATAACATCAACATATAAAACCTAGGCTCGGATGCCACTGTTGGGGAACGTAGTAATTTCAACAAATTTCCTACGCACACGCAAGATCATGGTGATGCATAGCAACGAGAAGGGAGAGTGTGATCTACGTACCCTTGTAGATCGACAATGGAAGCGTTAACTTGGTTGATGTAGTCATACGTCTTCACGGCCCGACCGATCAAGCAACGAAACTACGGCACCTCCGAGTTCTAGCACACGTTCAGCTCGATGACGATCCCCGAACTCCGATCCAGCAAAGTGTCGGGGAAGAGTTCTGTCAGCACGACGGCGTGGTGACGATCTTGATGTACTACTGTTGTAGGGCTTCGCCTAAGCACCGCTACAATATTATCGAGGACTATGGTGGAAGGGGGCACCGCACACGGCTAAGAATATGATCACGTGGATCAACTTGTGTCTCTAGGGGGTGCCCCTGCCTCCGTATATAAAGGTTCAAGGGAGGGGGGCCGGCCGGCCATCATAGGGCGCGCCAGGAGGAGTCCTACTCCCTCCGGGAGTAGGACTCCCCCCCTTTCCTAGTTGGAATAGGATTCGCGGAGGGGGGGGGGAAGAGGAGAGAGAGGAGGAAGGGGGGCCAGCCCCCTCTCCTTGTCATATTCAGACCAAGGGGGGGGAGGGGCGCGCGGCCCATCTATGGCCACCTCTCCCCTCTTCCACTAAGGCCCACTAAGGCCCATATACCTCCCGAGGGGTTCCGGTAACCTCCTGGTACTTCGGAAAAATCCTGATTTCACCCGGAACACTTCCGATATCCAAACATAGGCTTCCAATATATCAATATTTATGTCTCGACCATTTCGAGACTCCTCGTCATGTCCGTGATCACATCCGGGACACCGAACAACCTTCGGTACATCAAAACGCATAAACTCATAATATAACTTTCATCGAAACCTTAAGCGTGCAGACCCTACGGGTTCGAGAACAATGTAGACATGACTGAGACACGTCTCCGGTCAATAACCAATAGCGGAACCTGGATGCTCATATTGGCTCCTACATATTCTACGAAGATCTTTTATCGGTCAGACCGCATAACGACATACGTTGTTCCCTTTGTCATTGGTATGTTACTTGCCCGAGATTCGATCGTTGGTATCCCATACCTAGTTCAATCTCGTTACCGGCAAGTCTCTTTACTCGTTCCGTAATACATCATCCCGCAACTAACTCATTAGTTGCAATGCTTGCAAGGCTTAAGTGATGTGCATTACCGAGAGGGCCCAGAGATACCTCTCCGACAATCGGAGTGACAAATCCTAATCTCGAAATATGCCAACCCAACATTTACCTTTGGAGACACCTGTAGAGCTCCTTTATAATCACCCAGTTACGTTGTGACGTTTGGTAGCACACAAAGTGTTCCTCTGGCAAACGGGAGTTGCATAATCTCATAGTCATAGGAACATGTATAAGTCATGAAGAAAGCAATAGCAACATACTAAATGATCAGGTGCTAAGCTAATGGAATGGGTCATGTCAATCAGATCATTCAACTAATGATGTGATCCCGTTAATCAAATAACAACTCTTTGTCCATGGTTAGGAAACATAACCATCTTTGATTAACGAGCTAGTCAAGTAGAGGCATACTAGTGACACTCTGTTTGTCTATGTATTCACACATGTATTATGTTTTCGGTTAATACAATTCTAGCATGAATAATAAACTTTTATCATGATATAAGGAAATAAATAATAACTTTATTATTGCCTCTAGGGCATATTTCCTTCAATCCCGTGATTCAGCCTAGTCCAAATTCTGCTACATTACAGTGTCGGTGCGAACGACACCTATGGGATCACAAGAATCCCTACTACGGTTGCTGGGGCGCGGGATTGTGAGAAGAGCATGATTAACAGTCAGCACAAGGATCGTTTACCCAGGTTCGGGCCGCGAGGGTGCGTAAAACCCTAGTCCTGCTTTGGTGGATGTATTGAGTGTTCTTGAGCTCTCAAACTAGCTATGGTGGCTATGCCGTTCAAAAGAACCGAATCCCCCTCCAGTATGCCATGGGCCACCTTTTATAGTCGAAAGGGGGTGCCATAGTGGCACACAGGAGGTGGAAAGGCCTATAGTACTGCGAGCTTATCGCCTGTATTACAGGACAAGACGCATTTAATGCATCGCTTAGGTGTCCCTTAGCTTTATTGGGGATGGGAATGAGGCCCATCCCGTCCGTTGCCGCTCCTCCTCGCTTCGACACGCGCCCTGGCCAGCGATGCATATGGCGCCATGTAGGCAGGCAGGCAGCTGAGGTGGTGCGGTGGTAGGGTCTTCACGAAGATCTGCATGCCGCCACGCAGGCGCTTGCCGAGTTGGCCTAGGAGCCGGATGTTGCCACGCAGGTGCCTGCCTAGCTGGTCGGGCTGGCGGCTGCATGCTAATGGTGGTGGAAACTTGGCTGGCACGGGCCTGGCTGTGGCCCCTCTGGCGCCCTCGGCAAGGGCCTTGCCGGGGTCCCGACAAGGGTCTTGCCGTTGTGTTGTAGTCGTCCCCGGCAAGGCGCTTGGCGGGGGTCTTGTGGATCTCCTCGGCAAGGATCCCGCCGAGGGTCGCCGTCTTCTGGTTCTCATCTGATCTTACATATATATGGTCTTGACAAAGATCTGCATTCCACCATGGAGCTGCCTCCCGAGCCATAGTTCCAATGTAGTTGGTTGTGTTGGAACCCGTGGGCTCAAGGGTGGATCACTCTGCGGGCGTCGGGCGTGCCGCCCCGGCAAGGGTCTTGCCGGGGGAGCCTGCTTCGCCCTTCTGTCCTTTGTGTTCTAGGCCTTGGTGTTGTCTTGGGCTTCGGCTTCTCTGCGGCTCCCCTTCTCTGCCCTGCTTAGTGTGGCCGCGGCGCGTGGCTCCGACTACCCGTGCACAAGTAATGGGGTACAAAGGAGTGCCCCTACTTTTGTACACCGACAGGAGCCCCCGGGCCTGGGCCACAGATAAGCGCGACACATTGTTGGGCCAGGCCCAGAATGGTGCGCGGGCAGGTGGGGCAAATTTTTACCGCAGTAACTCTTCGTCCGCTATGCTTCCCCACAATCCGCGTTGAACGCGCGACGTGGGGGGGTGGGTCATGTGTGACGTGGGGGGCATGCGTGGGGCGGTTCCCGCACGCATGCGTCACATCGCAGTTAATGAGAAAGGAGGTGGCCCACGCCTTCCTCGTAAAAAGGAATAACCGCAGGCGCGCTGCTCACTTTACCCTCCTCCCTATGTCTTCTCCAATCTCACAGCCGCCACCCCTTTTCTTCCTCCTTCTCGAGCTCTCGCCTTCGCTTGCCGCCGCTGCGTCTTCTTCGTCTTCTGTCTCTTGCTCCCCCTAGCCGCCATGGCGCCCAAATCCACCAAGGGCAAGGGAGTGGCCAAGGACGCCGGAGCTACGGAGCCACCGGAGAGTGCGTTGGTGGCGCAGGGGACGCAACTCGCCTACTTCCCCTCGACGGTCGACGTGTTCGAGCTTTGGGAGGCCTTCAAACCCCTGGGGGGGGGGCGAAGACGGGGGGAGAGACGAAGGGACTAAAGGAAATATGCCCTAGAGGCAATAATAAAGTTATTATTTATTTCCTTTTATCATGATAAATTTTTATTATTCAGGCTAGAATTGTATTAACCGGAAACATAAAACTTGTGTGAATACATAGACAAACAGAGTGTCACTAGTAAGCCTCTACTTGACTAGCTCGTTGATCAAAGATGGTTATGTTTCCTGGCCATTGACATGAGTTATCATTTGATGAATGGGAGCACATCATTAGGAGAATGATGTGATTGACTCGACACATTCTATTAGCTTAGCACACGATCGTTTAGTATTCTGCTATTGCTTTCTTCATGACTTATACATGTTCCTATGACTATGAGATTATGCAACTCCCATTTACCGGAGGAACACCTTGTGTGCTACCAAACGTCACAACGTAACTGGGTGATTATAAAGGTTCTCTACAGGTGTCTCCGAAGGTACTTGTTGGGTTGGCGTATTTTGAGATTAGGATTTGTCACTCCGATTGTCGAAGAGGTATCTCTGGGCCCATTCGGTAATGCACATCACTTCAGCCTTGCAAGCATTGCAACTAATGAGTTAGTTGCGAGATGATGTATTACGAAACGAGTAAAGAGACTTGCCGGTAATGAGATTGAACTAGGTATGGGATACCAACGATCGAATCTCGGGCAAGTAACATACCGATGACAAAGGGAACAACGCATGTTGTTATGCGGTCTGACCGATAAAGATCTTCGTAGAATATGTGGGAGCCAATATGAGCATCCAGGTTCCGCTATTGGTTATTGACCAGAGACGTGTCTCAGTCATGTCTACATAGTTCTCGAACCCGTAGGGTCCGCACGCTTAATGTTTCGACGATAGTTATATTATGAGTTTATATGTTTTGATGTACCGAAGGTTGTTCGGAGTCCCGGTTGTGACCACGGACATAACGAGGAGTCTCGAAACGGTTGAGACACGAAGATTAATATATTGGACGACTATATTCGGACACCGGAATGGTTCCGGGGGTTATCGGATATATATCGGAATACCGGGGGGTTACTGGAACCCCCAGGAGGTTATAAGGCCTCATGGCCCCAATTTGTGAAAGAGGAGAGGCGGCTAAGGGGCAGCCGTGCGCCCCTGCCCCCCAAGTCCAAATTGGATAAGGGGGGGGGGGCGCCGCCCCCCTTTCCTTTCCTCCCCTCTCTCCTTCCCTCTCCTCTCCTAATCCAACAAGGAAAAGGGAGGGAGTCCTACTCCCGGTGGGAGTAGGGCTCCTCCTGGCGCGCCCCTCCTGGCCGGCCACCTCTCCCCCCTTGCTCCTTTATATACGAGGGCAGGAGGGCACCCTAGAGACAACAATTGATCATTGATCTTTTAGCCGTGTGCGGTGCCCCCCTCCACCATAGTCCACCTCGATAATATCGTAGCGGTGTTTAGGCGAAGCCCTGCGTCGGTAGAACATCATCATCATCACCATGCCGTCGTGCTGACGAAACTCTCCCTCAACACTCGGCTGGATCAGTGTTCGAGGGACGTCATCGGGCTGAACGTGTGCTGAACTCGGAGGTGCCGTGCATTCGGTACTTGATCGGTCGGATCTTGAAGACGCACGACTACATCGACCGCGTTGTGCCAACGCTTCCGCTTTCGGTCTACGAGGGTACGTGGACAACACTCTCCCCTCTCGTTGCTATGCATCACCATGATCTTGCGTGTGCGTAGGAAATTTTTGAAATTACTATGTTCCCCAACAGTGGCATGCGAGCCTGGTTTTATGTGTAGATGTCATATGCACGAGTAGAACACAAGTGAGTTGTGGGCGATATAAGTCATACTGCTTACCAGCATGTCATACTTTGGTTCGGCGATATTGTTGGATGAAGCGACCCAGACCGACATTACACGTACACTTACGCGAGACTGGTTCTACCGACGTGCTTTGCACACAGGTGGCTGGCGGGTGTCAGTTTCTCCAACTTTAGTTGAACCGAGTGTGGCTACGCCCGGTCCTTGTGAAGGTTAAAACAGCACCAACTTGACAAACTATCGTTGTGGTTTTGATGCGTAGGTAAGAACGGTTCTTGCTAAGCCCGTAGCAGCCACGTATAATTTGCAACAACAAAGTAGAGGATGTCTAACTTGTTTTTGCAGGGCATGTTGTGATGTGATATGGTCAAGACATGATGCTAAATTTTATTGTATGAGATGATCATGTTTTGTAACCGAGTTATCGGCAACTGGTAGGAGCCATATGGTTGTCGCATTATTGTATGCAATGCAATCGCCCTGTAATGCTTTACTTTATCACTAAGCGGTAGCGATAGTCGTAGAAGCATAAGATTGGCGAGACGACAATGATGCTACGATGGAGATCAAGGTGTCGCGCCAGTGATGATGGTGATCATGACGGTGCTTCAGAGAAGGAGATCACAAGCACAAGATGATGATGGCCATATCATATCACTTATATTGATTGCATGTGATGTTTATCTTTTATGCATCTTATCTTGCTTTGATTGATGGTAGCATTATAAGATGATCCCTCACTAAATTATCAAAGTATAAGTGTTCTCCCTGAGTATGCACCGTTGCGAAAGTTCTTCGTGCTGAGACACCACATGATGATTGGGTGTGATAGGCTCTACGTTCAAATACAACGGGTGCAAAACAGTTGCACACACGGAATACTCAGGTTAAACTTGACGAGCCTTGCATATAACAGATATGGCCTCGAAACACAGAGACCGAAAGGTCGAGCGTCAATCATATAGTAGATATGATCAACATAGTGATGTTCACCATTGAAACTACTCCATCTCACATGATGATCGGACATGGTTTAGTTGATTTGGATCACGTGATCACTTAGAGGATTAGAGGGATGTCTATCTAAGTGGGAGTTCTTTAATAATATGATTAATTGAACTTAAATTTATCATGAACTTAGTACCTGATAGTATTTTGCTTGTCTATGTTGATTGTAGATAGATGGCCCGTGCTGTTGTTTTGTTGAATTTTAATTCGTTCCTTGAGAAAGCAAAGTTGAAAGATGATGGTAGCAATTACACGGACTGGGTCCATAACTTGAGGATTATCCTCATTGCTGCACAGAAGAATTACGTCCTGGAAGTACCGCTTGGTGCCAGACCTGCTGCAGGAGCAACACTAGATGTTATGAACGTGTGGCAGAGCAAAGTTGATGACTACTTGATAGTTAAGTGCACCATGCTTTACGGCTTAGAACCGGGTCTTCAACGATGTTTTGAATGTCATGGAGCATATGAGATGTTCGAGGAGTTGAAGTTAATATTTCAAGCAAATGCCCAGATTGAGAGATATGAAGTCTCCAATAAGTTCTATAGCTGCAAGATGGAGGAGAATAGTTCTGTCAGTGAGCATATACTCAAAATGTCTGGGTATAACAATCACTTGATTCAACTGGGAGTTAATCTTCCGGATGATAGCATCATTGACAGAATTCTTCAATCACTGCCACCAACCTACAAGAGCTTCGTGATGAACTATAACATGCAAGGGATGGATAAGACGATTCCCGAGCTCTTCGCGATGCTAAAAGCTGCGGAGGTAGAAATCAAGAAGGAGCGTCAAGTGTTGATGGTCAATAAGACCACCTGTTTCAAGAAAAAGGGCAAAAGGAAGAAGAAGGGAAACTTCAAGAAGAACAGCAAGCAAGTTGCTGCTCAGGAGAAGAAACCCAAGTCTAGACCTAACCCTGAGACTTAGTGCTTCTACTGCGAGTAGACTAGTCACTGGAAGCGGAACTGCCCCAAGTATTTGGCGGATAAGAAGGATGGCAAGGTGAACAAAGGTATATGTGATATACATGTTATTGATGTGTACCTTACTAATGCTCGCAGTAGCACCTGGGTATTTGATACTGGTTCTGTTGCTAATATTTGCAACTCAAAACAGGGACTACAGATTAAGCGAAGATTGGCTAAGGACGAGGTGACGATGCGCATGGGAAATGGTTCCAAAGTCGATGTGATCGCGGTCGGCACGCTACCTCTACATCTACCTTCAGGATTAGTTTTAGACCTGAATAATTGTTATTTGGTGCCAGCGTTGAGCATGAACATTATATCTGGATCTTGTTTGATGCGAGACGGTTATTCATTTAAATCAGATAATAAGGGTTGTTCTATTTATATGAGTAATATCTTTTATGGTCATGCACCCTTGAAGAGTGGTCTATTTTTGTTGAATCTCGATAGTAGTGATACACATATTCATAATATTGAAGCCAAAAGATGTAGAGTTGATAATGATAGTGCAACTTATTTGTGGCACTGCCGTTTAGGTCATATCAGTGTAAAGCGCATGAAGAAACTCCGTATTGATGGACTTTTGGAACCACTTGATTATGAATCACTTGGTACTTGCGAACCATGCCTCATGGGCAAGATGACTAAAACACCGTTCTCCGGAACTATGGAGCGAGCAACAGATTTGTTGGAAATCATACATACAGATGTATGTGGTCCGATGAATATTGAGGCTCGTGGCGGATATCGTTATTTTCCCACCTTCACAGATGATTTGAGCAGATATGGGTATATCTACTTATTGAAACATAAGTCTGAAACATTTGAAAAGTTCAAAGAATTTCAGAGTGAAGTTGAAAGTCATCGTAACAAGAAAATAAAGTTTCTACGATCTGATCATGGATGAGAATATTTGAGTTACGAGTTTGGTCTTCATTTGAAACAATGCGGAAAAGTTTCGCAACTCACGCCACCCGGAACACCACAACGTAATGGTGTGTCCGAACATCGTAACCGTACTTTACTAGATATGGTGCGATCTATGATGTATCTTACTGATTTACCGCTATCGTTTTGGGGATATGCTTTAGAGACGACTGCATTCACGTTAAATAGGACACCATCGAAATCCGTTGAGACGACGCCTTATGAACTGTGGTTTGGCAAGAAACCAAAGTTGTCGTTTCTTAAAGTTTGGGGCTGCGATGCTTATGTGAAAAAGCTTCAACCTGATAAGCTCGAACCCAAATCGGAAAAAATGTGTCTTCATAGGATACCCAAAAGAGACTGTTGGGTACACCTTCTATCACAAATCCGAAGGCAAGACTTTTGTTGCTAAATTTGGAATCTTTCTAGAGAAGGAGTTTCTCTCGAAAGAAATGAGTGGGAGGAAAGAAGAACTTGATGAGGTAACTATACTTGCTCCGTTATTGGAAAGTAGTTCATCACAGAAACCTGTTTCTGCAACACCTACACCAATTAGTGAGGAAGTTAATGATGATGATCATGGAACTTCAGATCAAGTTGTTACTGAACCTCGTAGGTCAACCAAAGTAAGACCCACACCAGAGTGGTACGGTAATCCTGTTCTGGAAGTTATGTTGCTAGACCATGACGAACCTACGAACTATGAAGAAGCAATGGTGAGCCTAGATTCCGCAAAATGGCTTGAGGCCATGAAATCTGAGATGGGATCCATGTATGAGAACAAAGTGTGGACTTTGGTTGACTTGCCCGATGATCGGCAAGCCATTGAGAATAAATGGATCTTCAAGAAGAAGACTGACGCTGACGGTAATGTTACTGTCCATAAAGCTCGACTTGTTGCAAAAGGTTTTCGACAAGTTCAAGGGGTTGACTACGATGAGACTTCCTCACACGTAGCGGTGCTTAAGTCTGTCCGAATCATGTTAGCAATTGCCGCATTTTACGATTATGAAATTTGACAAATGGATGTCAAAACTGCATTCCTGAATGGATTTCTGGAAGAAGAGTTGTATATGATGCAACCGGAAGGTTTTGTTGATCCAAAAGGAGCTAACAAAGTGTGCAAGCTCCAGCGATCCATTTATGGACTGGTGCAAGCATCTCAGAGTTGGAATAAGCGCTTTGATAGTGTGATCAAAGCATTTGGTTTCATACAGACTTTTGGAGAAGCTTGTATTTACAAGAAAGTGAGTGGGAGCTTTGTAGCATTTCTAATATTATATGTGGATGTCATATTGCTGATTGGCAATGATATATAATTTCTGGATAGCATAAAGGGATACTTGAATAAGAGTTTTTCAATGAAAGACCTCGGTGAAGCTGCTTATATATTGGGCATCAAGATCTATAGAGATAGATCAAGACGCTTAATTGGACTTTCACAAAGAACATACCTTGATAAAGTTTTGAAGAAGTTCAAAATGGATCATGCAAAGAAAGGGTTCTTGCCTGTGTTAGAAGGTGTGAAGTTGAGTAAGACTCAATGCCCGACCACTGCAGAAGATAGAGAGAAGATGAAAGATGTTCCCTATGCTTCAGCCATAGGCTCTATCATGTATGCAATGCTGTGTACCATACCTGATGTGTGCCTTGCTATAAGTTTAGCAGGGAGGTACCAAAGTAATCCAGGAGTGGATCACTGGGTAGCGGTCAAGAACATCCTGAAATACCTGAAAAGGACTAAGGATATGTTTCTCGTTTATGGAGGTGACAAAGAGTTCATTGTAAATGGCTCCGTTGATGCAAGCTTTGACACTGATCCGGACGATTCTAAAACGCAAACCGGATACGTGTTTACATTGAACGGTGGAGCTATCAGTTGATGTTGTTCTAAACAAAGCGTCGTAGCGGGATCTATGTGTGAAGCGGAGTACATAGCTGCTTCGAAAGCAGCAAATGAAGGAGTCTAGATGAAGGAGTTCATATCCGATCTAGATGTCATACCTAGTGCATCGGGTCCAATGAAAATCTTTTGTGACAATACTGGTGCAATTGCCTTGGCGAAGGAATCTAGATTTCACAAAAGAACCAAGCACATCAAGAGACGCTTCAATTCCATTTGGGATCTAGTCCAGGTGGGAGACATAGAAATTTGCAAGATACATACGGATCTGAATGTTGCAGACCCATTGACTAAGCCTCTTCCACGAGTAAAACAGGATCAGCACCAAGGCTCCATGGGTGTTAGAATCATTACTGTGTAATCTAGATTATTGACTCTAGTGCAAGTGAGAGACTGAAGGAAATATGCCCTAGAGGCAATAATAAAGTTATTATTTATTTCCTTATATCATGATAAATGTTTATTATTCATGCTAGAATTGTATAAACCGGAAACATAATACTTATGTGAATACATAGACAAACAGAGTGTCACTAATATGCCTCTACTTGACTAGCTCATTGATCAAAGATGGTTATGTTTCCTAGCCATTGACATGAGTTGTCATTTGATTAACGGGATCACATCATTAGGAGAATGATGTGATTGACTTGACCCATTCCGTTAGCTTAGCACACGATCATTTAGTATTTTGCTATTGCTTTCTTCATGACTTATACATGTTCCCATGACTATGAGATTATGCAACTCCCATTTACCGGAGGAACACTTTGTGTGCTACCAAACGTCACAACATAACTGGGTGACTATAAAGGTGCTCTACAGGTGTCTCCGAAGGTACTTGTTGGGTTGGCGTATTTCGAGATTAGGATTTGTCACTCTGATTGTCGGAGAGGTATCTCTGGGCCCACTCGTTAATGCACATCACTTAAGCCTTGCAAGCATTGCAACTAATGAGTTAGTTGCAGGGTGATGTATTATGGAATGAGTAAAGAGACTTGCCGGTAGTGAGATTGAACTAGGTATTGAGATACCGATGATCGAATCTCGGGCAAGTAACATACCGATGACAAAGGGAACAACGTATGTTGTTATGCGGTCTGACCGATAGAGATCTTCGTAGAATATGTGGGAGCCAATATGAGCATCCATGTTCCGCTATTGGTTATTGACCAGAGATGTGTCTCGGTCATGTCTACATAGTTCCCGAACCCGTAGGGTCCACACGCTTAAAGTTTCGATGACAGTTATATTATGAGTTTATATGTTGTGATGTACCGAAGGTTGTTCCGAGTCCCGGATGTGATCACGGACATAACGAGGAGTCTTGAAATGGTCCAGACATGAAGATTGATATATTGGACGACTATATTCGGACACCGGAATGGTTCCGGGGGTTATCAGATATATACCGGAGTACCGGGGGGTTACCGGAACCCCGGCCCAGAGGTTATTGGCGTCATGGGCCCAATTGGTGGAAGAGGAGAGGCGGCCAAGGGGCAGCCGCGCGCCCCTCCCCCCCCAAGTCCGAATTGGACAAGGAGGGGGGCGGCGCCCCCCTTTCCTTTCCCCCTCTCTCTCCTTCCCTCTCCTCTCCTAATCCAACAAGGAAAAGGGAGGGAGTCCTACTCCCGGTGGGAGTAGGACTCCTTTTGGCACGCCCCTCCTGGACGGCCGCCTCTCCCCCCTTGCTCCTTTATATACGGGGACATGAGGGCACCCTAGAGATAAGAATTGATCATTGATCTTTTAGCCGTGTGCGGTGCCCCCCTCCTCCATAGTCCACCTCGATAATATCGTAGCAGTGCTTAGGCGAAGCCCTGCGTCGGTAGAACATCATCATCGTCACCACGCCATCGTGCTGACGAAACTCTTCCTCAACACTCGGCTGGATTGGAGTTCGAGGGACGTCATCGGGCTGAATGTGTGCTGAACTCGGAGGTGCCGTCCGTTCGGTACTTGATCGGTCGGATTGTGTAGACGTACGACTACATCAACCGCGTTGTGCTAACGCTTCCGCTTTCGGTCTACGAGGGTACGTGGAAAACACTCTCCTCTCGCGTTGCTATGCATCACCATGATCTTGCGTGTGCGTAGGAAATTTTTGAAATTACTACGTTCCCCAACAGGGGCATCCAGCCACGCGCGTCATCCCCGCCAACTGCACCGAGGCCGCCCCAAATCGGTACCCTTTCTTTGTCGACTACTTCTCCTGCGGTCTCTGTCCCCCCTTCTCCGATTTCTTCAATGACGTTATGTACACCTGCGGCTTCCACCTTTTGGATTTGACTCCAAATGCTGTGGCGTGCATGGCTCTGTTCGCGCACCTCTGCGAGGGCTTTGCCGGGGTGCATCCCAACACGATGCTCTTCCGCCACTACTTCTTCCCTCGTATCCAACCGGGGGGCGCCATCTCCGGTTGCGTCGCCTGGATCCCAAGGGCCAAGGGGGCGTCCCCGGAGGGTGCCATGAAGGAGAGGTGGGAAGAATGGGGGGTCAGTGGTGTTGGATTGAAGAGAAGGATCCGCCAGCATTCTGTCAGGTTCGCCAGGCGCCGCCGGTCCGCAGAAGCGATTGGAGCGATGTCGACGTCAATGACGAGAAGCTCACGATCGCCAGCACCAGGATCCTTCGGCTCACCGAGGCCGAGCTCACCCTTGAGATGATTGGGGCGGACTTCATCTGCCGCCGGATTGCTCCACTACACAAGAAGGGGAGGCTGGCCTGGCTTTTCACGAACGTCGCCGACATCATGAGGCTTCTCCCCGGCCATGACCACAACCTCACGGTGATGGGGCATGCCCACTTCTGCTAGCGCTCTTCCAGCTCGACATGAACCGCGACGGCGAGGTTGAGTGGACCGGCAAGGCCGCGAGGGCCACCACGAAGGCCGGGAAGGTCGCCAAGGGGCCCTTGTTCAAGTTGCCGGTGGAAGTGGTCGCGTTGAGAAATAACTCACGCCGGACCGACATCATCGCCATGATCTTGGACTTCAACGCGCATGGCCTTGACCCGAGCTGGGTCGAGCCGGAGGAAATTCAAGTACAGGAGTTCTTTGACACCTTGCATGAGGGGTACGTCACCGTCAAGCCGTGGCTCGTCCAGGACACCACCCAGGCGGAGCTGGACTACATTGCCGCCAGGGCGGTGGAGGCGAAGCTCTCCAAGGAGGCCAGCAACACCGGTGGCGTGGAGGACAAGGCCGCTGTAGAAGCGGAGGAGAAGGAGCTCGCCTAGTGGGCGAAGGCCGCTGGGGAGGCCAGCAGCGCCGGCACCGGGGCTCCCCTCGTCGAAGATGCAGCCGACGAGTCGTAGGAGGAGGAGGTCGAGGCTGTCGACCCTCCAGCCACGGGGAGAGGGCGGGTTCTACGGCGGGCCACCTCCGGCGAGCCGGTCCGGCCCGGCAGGGCCACGCAACTGCGGAAGGCCTAGGAGATGTCCGCGCGCCAGACAAGGGCCGCGGTGGTGAAGAAAGTGGTGAAGGCCACGGTGGCAAAGAAGAAAGCATCCGCTTCTTCTTCGGCCAGACGCGCCCAGACCCCACCTCCTTCCCCTCCTTCGGCGAATGTTGGCGCGGGGGTCGTCTTCGACTTCGGGTCCCTCAGCCCACGGAGGAAGAGGAAGGCAACAGAGGAGGAGGAGGAGGAGTAAGCTTTGCTTCCCCCTTTTTGTCATCTCTATTTCCTCAAATAGTGCTGCTTATCTTGAGTTATTTTCATTTGGCAGGTATGTGGAGATGCTGGCCTAGAGGGTGAAGAGGGCCAGGACCTCGACGAGCGGCCAGCCCCCGCCAGGCGCCACCGACACACCACTGGTGGTGTTGAGCAGTCCAAACAGCAGCCCCGGCCCAGCCCCCAACGTGAGTCCACCACTTGCCCTCCGCCAACATGTGTTGGGGGTACGATCAGTTGGCGCTGACCTTGCCGTGGTTGCAGGAGGAGAACAACTACAGGAGGAGCCACAGAGGGCTACCCCCAACGTGCCGTCCCCATCGACCATGCTGCCCCGAGGGGCGTCCCCGGCAAGGGCGCCAAGCCCCGTGCCCATGCACACGGAGGAGGAGGAGAACTCGCGCGCTGGTGGCCTTGCCTCGGCGCCACGTGATGGCGGGGAGGGGACCTCTGCTTCCCAGCCCGGCACAGGTAAGCCATTCGTCTTCCGTTCCTATTTACTTTTTCTTATTTTTTTCCGAATCTTGGTCCGGGCCTCTCCTCATCCTCTCCTTGGTGTTCAGATTCTCCCTCGACAGACCCAGAGGACATCGACACCGTTATCAAGGATGTCACCAAGGCCGCCGAGGCGGAGGCCGAGAAGATCGCCGCCGAGGAGGCCGCCAAGGGCGCTGCTGAGGACGCTGCCAAGGGGTCTGCCGAGGAGCCCGGCAAGGGGCTTGCCGGAGAGGCCGGCAAGTCCGCTACCGAGGAAGAGGTGGTTGATGACCAGCCTTCCTTGTCCGCTGCCTCTGGCTCTGGCAGGTACCTGAAGGTGAGTGACGACCTCTTCGTCCACCTTCCTGGCGCGTCGAGCACCAGGGCTCCCGTCGAGGGAGAGGTGTTCGACGACGAGGTGCTTGCCGCCGCCGGGCTCGAGGGCGTTGACGAGACGAGCGCTGGTGGCGATGGCTCCCAGGAAGAGCGGCTCCTCCACGCCATGGGCACCAGCTTCCGTAAGCTTCAGGAGCTCCACCGCGCCTGCCTGGACAAGGCTAAGTCTAGGATGGCGGTGGCGGAGAAGGCGGAGGCGGACCTCCATAAGCGCGTCGTCGAGATGCAGGGCTGCTTCCGCTAGGCTTGCGAGGACCTGAAGGCCACCCAGGGTGAGTTGGAGAAGTGTGAGGTGGAGCTCACCATGAAGCAGGCCAACATTGAGAAGGCCCAGGAGACGGCGGAGAACTTGGCTGCCGCACCCGAGGCCACTAGAGCCCAGCACCAGGCCGCGCTGAACTCCCAGGAGGAGGACCTTGCCGCGCGTGAGGAGAAGCTTGCCACAACACTCTGTGGCAAGGATGAGGAGGTGGAGAAGCTCGTCGTGCAGCGGACCCAAGAGCTGGAGCAGAGGCACAGGGAGGCGCTAGATGCCGAGGCTCTGGTTCACGCCGGCACGGTGAAGGAGCTAGAGGTGGAGCGGAACGGGCTAAAGGACCAGGCCTTGAAGCTGTCCGAGGAGAAGGACACGCTCAATGGCGCCGTGACGGAGGCGCAGGGCGCGGCCATTAGCAGGGCCGGGGAGCTCTCCGAGGCCAACAACTCCATCAGAGACCTCAAGCTGAAGCTGGAGGGTCTCGAGGGGATGCTGTCGGAGAGCAAGGCCTGGGAGGTGATCCTAGCCAAGGATCTAGAGAACGAGAAGCAACTGCGGAAGAATGAGGCCACCAACCACAAGGATGTTGTGGACGACCAGAACCGCTGGGTCGGCCGTCTTGTGGACGTCGCCGGCACGATCACCGCGCAGCTAGCTACCATGGGGATGCCAAATGTGAGGTATGCCCCAGAGCGCAGTGGGACCACCAACGCCAAGCTGACCCTGTTCTTTGAGGGCGTTCTCGGGGCCCTGGAGCAGTTCCACTCCAACAGGGCGGCTTCACTGGCCAACGAGAACCGAAGGCTCTGCCGGGGTGCCATGACCAAGGTCCTCACCAAGGTGGCGTACTAGAACCCCACCCTTGACTTCGACGCCGTGCTGGAGAGCCTGCCGGAGGGTACTGACCTCGCGCCGCTCAAGGAGCGTATCGAGCCCATCATCAGCCTCATCCATGGAATTCAAATGGCGGAGGGCCAGCGCCGGGATTAGGCACCCCATTTCTTATCGCCGCTGCAGGTTCATGACCAGGACATTTTCTATCTTTAGTTAGAACCGCAGCAACAGTTTGATGTAACATAACTCTATAGTAATTTTAATATGATGCACATTATTCTCCTGTTCAACCCTTCTTTGTATGTCCACCCTACGTTTTAGTGGGTAGGCTTGCCGGCGCATAAACCCAGGGCGGCGTCTTGAGGATGGACCCCTGTTGGCCTGCCGGGTGTGCTTGCTGCCGGGCAAACCACCTTACCACCCTTAACACGGCTGCTCAAACAGTCGAGCTTGACTCGAGTCAGAATCGAGAGCGTTGCCAAGTGCGGAAGGATACCCTGCCACTCTCAACGCGGCCGCTTGAGCTGTTGAGTGGACTCGAAACAGAACAAGGGTGTTGCCAATTATGGGAGGGCCCCTTGGCGTGCAGGTTTTCCATACATAGGAAGGATCTCCGAGGACAATAACCTTATGTATAAAAGGAAATTGCTCAAGGCTCTAGACGACTTAGCTTTTATGTTGCCGCGCCGGCGTCCTTCGTGCTTGCAGGCGGCGCCGTTTTCTCCCGGTCGTCTTCTTCTTTAGAAGCCATGGCGATGAAGAACTGCTAGGCTAACTACTAGACCAGATTCTCACAATAGCGCCCCCTACCTGGCGCGCCAAAGATGTCAGTGTGAATGACACCTATGGGATCACAAGAATCCCTACTACGGTTGCCGTGGCGCGGGGTTGTGAGAAGAGCAGGATTAACAGTCAGCACAAGGATCGTTTACCCAGGTTCGGGCCGCGAGGGTGCGTAAAACCCTAGTCCTGCTTTGGTGGATGTATTGAGTGTTCGTGAGCTCTCAAACTAGCTATGGTGGTTGTGCCGTTCAAAAGAGCTGAATCCCCCTCCAGTATGCCATGGTCCTCCTTTTATAGTCGAAAGGGGCTGCCACGGTGGCACACAGGAGGTGGAAAGGCCTATAGTACTGTGAGCTTATCGCCCGTATTATAGGACAAGATGCATTTAATGCATCGCTTAGGTGTCCCTTAGCTTTATTGGGGACGGGAACGAGGCCTGTCCCGTCTGTTGCCGCTCCTCCTTGCTTCGACATGCGCCCTGGCCAGCGATGCATGTGGCGCCATGTAGGCAGGCATGCAGCTGAGGTGGCGCGGTGGTAGGGTCTTCATGAAGATCTGCATGCCGCCACGCAGGCGCTTGCCGAGTTGGCCTGGGAGCTGCATGTTGCCACGCAGGTGCCTACCCAGCTGGTCGGGCTGGCGGCTGCATGCTAATGGCGGTGGAAACTTGGCTGGCGCGGGCCTGGCTGTGGCCCCGCTGACGCCGTCGGCAAGGGCCTTGCCGGGTGCCCGGCAAGGGTCTTGTCGTTGTGTTGTAGTCGTCCCCGGCAAGGCGCTTGCCGGGGGTCTTGTGGATCTCCTCGACAAGGATCCCGCCGAGGGTCGCCGTCTTCTGGTTCTCATCTGATCTTACATATCTATGGTCTTGACAAAGATCTGCATGCCACCACGGAGGTGCCTCCCGAGTCGTAGTTCCAATGTAGTTGGTTGTGTTGGAACCCGTGGGCTCAAGGGTGGCTCACTCTGCGGGCGTCGGGCATGCCGCCTCGGCAAGGGTCTTGCCGGGGGAGCCTGCTTCGCCCTTCTGTGTCCTTTGTGTTCTTGGCCTTGGCGTTGTCTTGGGCTTCGGCTTTTCTCCGGCTCCCCTTCTCTGCCCTGCTTAGTGTGGTCGCGGCGCGTGGCTCCGACTGCCCGTGCATAAGTAAAGGGTAAAAAGGAGTGCCCCTACTTTTACACCGACATACAGGCAATGGGTTCAAATATTCATTTAATGCAACATTTCCTCAGACAAGAGCAACTGGTGGACAATCATGCCACAGATTTTATTCACCTGGGCCGCTTTAAATGCTCACTTCACGCCCAATATCCACCATTGCCCCAATGTTTTCTGTCCTCCGCGTTCTAATATGCGCCCCCGCACGATATCTAGCCTCCGACGCTCATCAATCAGCACAAGGCTGATCTGGCCCAAGCCCACTACTCCTTGGAGGACATTTCAAAACTAGCTACTAATTGGGCCTCACTTTGCTCTAAATGTCTGCAATGGGGTCACAAAAAATCTTCTTGTCAAGCCCGCCTAATATGTATTAAATGCTCGGCGCCTGATCACAAGGCAATTAATTGCCCCAAACCTATCTCATCGAGGCAAATTTTTGACCATTTTGGCGCTAACCAGGGGAATCAAATCACCCCACACGTCAAATCCGCAGCACCGACCTCCCTTCCCAACAATCAGAGAAAGAGACGCACCGTTAGATGCCAATCGTGTGGTTTTTACAGCCATATGACTCGACAATGTTTCCAATGATTGAAGGCGCAAAAATGGAAGTGGATTCCCAAATCCGCTCCGCCTGCCGATTCTACCCCTCCCACTCCGCCTTCCACCTCGATTGGCTAAACGTCTCGCCCCGGTCTACAGCCCACCTCCCCTGCCACCAATGCCATCACTCTGCCTCGCTCGCCATTGATGCCCCCATCCACACTGCTCTCCACCATGGCAAACTACCCTCTCAGCCCCGTCCCCTTCCTGCCGCCTGGCTTTGCAATGGAGCTGGGACCTGCTGACCGCTTGGTGAGGTCTGGGATGGTGGTTGGCCCGATTGCACCTCTGAACCACGACTACTTGTCGATTGGGGAGGCAAGCTCCTACATTCCTCTGCACCGACGGGCTGCCATTCGGCCTTTGATTGAAGGTTTGCTGCATGAAGCCCATCTTTTTACCACCGAATCTAGTGATCATCCACTTGGTATTGGGATTTTTGGTTTTGCGAACTCATTCTTGAGAGACACGGCTGTCAACACTCCCCTTGAACTACAGGATGAAGATCTGCTTATCACCTTTTTGCCTCATAATGAGGCTCTCAAGAGACGCATGACCTCCTTTGGCCCAGAGATTTGGGTTATGTTCTTCGGCTTCCCCTACAACTACCAAATGGATTACTACATCACTAAGGCTCTAGGGGGTTATGGTTCTCTGGTTTCGTGGTACAACCCATGTCAAGATAGGAGGTATATGCTGCTCAAAGCACGTGTGATACGTCTGAATTTGGTGCACAAGAGTTTCATTGTTTGGCAGCTTGGAGGTGCTAGGGACTGTTGGACAGTCCAGGTAACAATCCTAAGAAGCAATGACTGGAATGGTTTGCTCCCTGAAGTGTTGCCAGCTAATGTGGAGCAACCCCCCTGATGGCAATCCTCATCCACAGTTTGGACCTGAACTTACTGCTGAGCAACTGTATCAGCAGCAGTTCCACAATTGGTTAGTGCAAATTGCTGCTCCCCCCAACCAACCTGCTCATAATAGTGGTAATGCTCCAAACGAGGGGTGGGGTGCTTGGCAAGAACCACCAGCTCGTCCTATGCCACCTCATCTCATGAATTACCAAGCTTGGCTTGCTTCCCAGGGGCTTATTGTTATGCTTGGTGTTGTTCCTGAAAATAATGTCACTAACAATCCTCTGCAAGCCTGGCATGATGCTGTTACATCTTCTGAAGATACTTCTTCCACTGACTCAGACCTGCTAATTACACCTGCTCCTTTTCAAGGGAACACTATTTCTTCACAGCTCAATCATGCGGTTCATAATTCTGCTGAGGTGGTCACTATCTCTGTGGAAATCCATGACCAAGGTATGTGTTTTGGTTTATCTGCTCAAGGTGACTCTCTCCTAGAAATTCTTCTATCCAATCCCATACCCCGACAGCAACTCAACACTATTCTTTTCCATGATGTCCGTCCTCTGCTTGCTACACGGGGACCATGGGCTGGTGGCTATGGGTTCAGACATGATGTTCTGCACCTTAAGGTTCAGGTGGCTGCCAGCCCTACTGGTCTTCAATTCACACAACACTATTTGCCTGCTCCTGTCACAAGCTCTAATGTGCTCATTGAGGAGATATCTGACAGCCTGCCCAACTCTGATGCGGATAACCAGCTCAATAGTGGACACATCATGCAGGAGAATCATGGTTCTATGGGAAATTCTGGTGTTGCTATATCTGAGATTGCTGATGCTTCTGCTATTCCACAAGGCAATGCTGAACTACTCCCTATGAGGACTAATAATGACACTGACTCCTCTCTGACTGACCTGGTTGTTTATCATTTAGAAACTCAGACCGGTTTGCTTCAGATTGCGTCAGGTGCAATATCTGAACCCTCTCTCGTAGCTGTTGGATCTTCAGCTCACAAACGCAAAGGGAATGTGCCAACTCCAGTTGACACCTCAACTCTTCATCATAGTAACCGCTCCAACAAATAAGATGGCCTTCGTACCAATTCTCTCTCTAAAGTTAAACCTAGCAAATCCAAAGTGAAACCACGTGCCATACCCTCTGCTGCTTCCATGGCCTCGGCAGCTGATCCTTCCTTGCAGATGATGAATGAGGAGATTCTCCCACCAACTACAATCACCACTATGCAAGCTATTGGCACTCATCTGTGTGCCATTCTGGAGGAGGAACTCACTGTTGCTGCCCTTACTAAAGACCCGGCAAGGACTTCTTCCTCGGCCTAAGCTCGGTTGCTTTATTTCTATCTTGGTTTAATGGTACTTTTGAAAACCTGGAATGTTTTATGTTGGAATATTCGCGGACTTAATTCGGGCAAAAAACATTTTGCCCTTTCTAATGCTATCCAGTCTAGTGGGTGTGCGATTATCTGTCTACAAGAAACTAAAATGAAGATGTTTGATGCTAGTACACTCAAGTCGCTCTGCCCTAAACGCTTTGATAGATACGCGTATATCCCGTCTGTTGGCGCCTCGGTGGGTCTTGTCACGATTTGGAGTAGTGCTCTTTTCTCTGGTACGGTCACTATTGAGGAACATTTTGCGTTAGGCATCAATTTCACTTCCACCCAAAATGCTCATAACTGGACTTTGGTTAACATTTACGACCCATGTCAAGGGGATCAGCGTAACGCATACACACAATGGTTATTCGACCGCTCCATCCCTTCTTCTGAATATTGGCTTCTTCTGGGCGACTTCAACTACATTCAATCACCTGACAATCGTAATTTGCCAGGGGGGACACTCAGGATATGTTCACCTTCAATGATTTCATCCGCGAGAAAGAATTAACTGAACTTCCTATTAAAGGTCGGGTGTCGGTGTCAAAATCGACTGATCTCGGGTAGGGGGTCCCGAACTGTGCGTCTAGGCCGGATGGTAACAGGAGACAAGGGACACAAAGTTTACCCAGGTTCGGGCCCTCTCGATGGAGGTAAAACCCTACTCCTGCTTGATTAATATTGATGATATGGGTAGTACAAGAGTAGATCTACCACGAGATCAAGGAGGCTAAACCCTAGAAGCTAGACTATGGTATGATTGTTGTATGATGAAGTTGTCCTACGGACTAGAACCCTCCGGTTTATATAGACACCGGATAGGGTTAGGGTTACACAAAGTCAGTTACAATGGTAGGAGATCTTGAATATCCGCATCGCCAAGCTTGCCTTCCACGCCAAGGAAAGTCCCATCCGGACACGGGACGAAGTCTTCAATCTTGTATCTTCATAGTCCAGGAGTCCGGCTGAAGGTATAGTCCGGCTACCCGGACACCCCCTAATCCGGGACTCCCTCAGTAGCCCCTGAACCAGGCTTCAATGACGACGAGTCCGGCGCGCAGATTGTCTTCGGCATTGCAAGGCGGGTTCCTCCTCCAAGTTCTTCATAAAAGATTGTAAACACCAAGAGTAATGTCCGGCTCTACAAAATAAGTTTCCACATATTGCCATAGAGAGAATAAAATTAACACAAATCAAATCTGCTAATGTATTCCGTAGCGTGACATCACACTACGGCCAAGTCCTTATTCGAATCGTTTTCACTTCTCCACCTCAGCGCGTTTTGCGAGATGGTTTCCTTGGCACGTCTTGTCAAAGCTGAGACCGTGTCCCCTTTATTTACGAGATTCTCATCAATACGGTCGTGGGTAACCCAATCGTGCCTGTTCAGCATGTTTTCTCGATTAAAAGCAAGTCCCAAACGGTCACGGGGAGGGCTCTTGGTATTCATCCTCTTATAAAGAGACCAAGGCCTTACTCCTTTTTTCCAACCTCAAACGAGTTCGCCCATCGCCTCGAGTTCCAACACCCTAGGCTCCAGATTTCAGGCGCTTCGGATCATCGACAATGTCCGGTTACGACCTTCAAGACCGGTGGATGCCCTCCTCCGTCACGGAGGAGGACGTGCTAAAGTTGAGAGAGGCTAAGTTCTTGACCGGCGAAATTTCGCATAGGTTGCCTGCTCAAGGGCAGGCCATTCCCAGTCCCCAGCCTGGTGAGAGCATGGTGTTCATATCCCACTTCCTTCGGGGGTTTGGCTTCCCAATGGATCCCTTTGTGAGGGGGCTGCTATTTTATTACGGGCTGGAATTCCACGACTTAGCTCCGGAGTCCATCCTCTATATCTCCTCATTCATTGTCGTGTGTGAAGCGTTCCTCCGTGTTACCCCTCACTTCGGATTGTGGCTCAAGACTTTTAAAGTGGAGCCGAAGATGATCGAGGGACGGCACGCAGAGTGCGGAGGCGCTGTTATAAGCAAGAATGCTGGTGCTCCATGGCCCGAGGGCTCTTTTCAAGAGGAGCTTGGCTTGTGGCAACGAGAGTGGTTCTATATCACCGCTCCCAGGGGCACCAAGTGGGTGGCGCCTCCTGCCTTTCGCTCGGGTCCCCCACCACGGCTAGCATCATGGGTCAGCAAAGGGTTAGATTGGGGGTTACCCAAAGACGTGCCCTTACTGCAGGGCCGCATAAGGGATCTCTTAGAAGGAGACCTCATCCTGGTCAAGGTGATGCAGGTCATGCTGATTCGCCGAATATTGCACGGCAAACATCGCTCCCTTCGCCTGTGGGAGTTTAATCCAGAGGGACCGCGGGCTCTCTAGCATTTCATGGGCGCAACGCCCGCGGAGATGTATAAACTGTTCTTCGGATCACAAGCGATGTGTCCGGATTTGACCGAGGACGCAGGCCTAAGCTGCAATCGCCTGGATACTCAAGTAAGTAACCTTGTGCCCGGACCTGCTATCCGTATAATTGTCATAAACTTGCCCCTAAAAGAGCTGTCCTTTTAAACATGAGTGGATAGCGAAGGCAAAGCTGATCAGGTGTCCGGCTCCCCTTCCCGAAACCAGGCCGGATCCCGTGCTTGTCAGGATGTTGAAGATAATGCCTTTGGAGGGAAGTAAGGGGGAGGACAAGGAAACTATTGCCTCCTCGAAGGAGGCTCCTCTGAAGGGAGGAACCAACAATTCCTCTCCTAAGTGGAAGAAGAGGGCCGCCTTTGATGACCCAGAGACCATGGCCTCGAAACGGGGGAAAAATCCTTGTCAGAGGATCCGACGCCGGGGAGTTCCTCGGCCGAACTACACCCTTAAAGGGATCAGCCCTCCAGCGAGCCGTAAGTAGAGAAAGATTTTCCTTTTGAGGGATGAGAGAAATCCTTGATTTGTATCTGAGAAGATTAACCGAAATTTTACCTTGTAGCTTGGACCTCAGCCCTTCTCAGCAGAGCTCGTCTTCGGGGGATCTTCTTCTGGAGATGATGGAGAGCGGGACGCCTCCCCCTGCCATACCGCCTAGCGAGGCGGGCGACCCTGAGGTGTCGTCGCGAAGGGTTTCTCCGAATCCGGCAGGGGCGGAAGATAGTTATGTGGCCCCCCAAGGTTCTCCGCGTCCGGCCTTTGAAAGAGGCCATAGGACAAGTCCGGCACCGTCTGGTGCTCGGCCAGAGGAGCTAAAGATTCTGCTGGGGCGAGCTTCTATCTCAGAGGAGCACCGTGCATTGATGGGCACGGTGATTGAAAGGATTTCATCCGCAGAAAGCGGATTGCATGGGGCCGTCAAAAGTTTACTGACGGGTTTTGAGGTACGTTAGATAATGTACACTTTTATCAGTTGTGCATAAGTAAGATGCGCCCTGTGTAGATAATAGCCCCTGAGACTCTATGCGTCGTC
This sequence comes from Triticum urartu, assembly GCF_003073215.2. Taxonomy (NCBI): domain Eukaryota; kingdom Viridiplantae; phylum Streptophyta; class Magnoliopsida; order Poales; family Poaceae; genus Triticum; species Triticum urartu. The sequence continues at coordinate 109,612,011 of NC_053025.1, forward strand.
AAGAAATGACGGCGCGCAGAGGATCATAATCCCAGGTTTAAGATGTCACCTTTGAATGTAGGTGGCGAGGTGTCTGGAATCGAGCCGAACTGATGATTTTGCCGAACTAAAGCGGCAACTGGACGTGGCAGATGCCGACATCGCGCTTGTCAACAAGCGGCTTGATGAGGCTCAAGGTATGTCATTCCTCGGGCGGCATCAGGTAAGAGGAGCTTCATGCCAGTGTCTTACAATGTGTGTGCTTGACGCAGATGGTGCGGCCGCCGTGGAGAGTCTTAGGGCAGAACTTGCCCGAGCTAAGGAACAAGCTAGAAAAAGCGATGCGGTTGCCGAGAAAGCCCTTGAAGAGCTGAGAGCCGAACAAGCTGCTCACTGCCAAAGCAAGGAAAAGATGGCTGAGATGGCCGAAAAGTTAAAGAGCGCTGCAGACCGTTGCAAACTTCTTGAGAAAGAAGACCGGGCGAGACAAACGGACTTAGATAAGGCTATTGCCGATGCCAAGGACGCTCGCTCTGCGATGAGAGCTGCGAAGGAGGAGCTGCGTCAGGCCGAACAGATTGCGGCTGGAAAGCCCTTTCTGCTGCGGAGGAAGTTTTGCGATCCGAAGTTTGCTCTGTTGGACCGAATGTGGAGTGTGGAAGACACCTATCTGGATTTGGCAGCAAGTGCTGCTGATGCGACCGAACACTTTCGAGATCAAAAAGATCGCGAAGTGGAAAAGCTTTTCTGGTCGCAGTTCCACAATCCAGAGCGTCCACTGACAGTGGGCGATCGCCTGGCTCAATGGGCCGAACTGAATAGGTTGTCCGCACTCGCCATGAAGTACGTCATGGGTCATCTGTGGCCGGGGAGATCGGAGCCGAAGAGTTATTTCAGCTTGGTGCAGCAGTTCCTTGACGCGGTGCCGCGTATCAATGCGATGAAGAGGTCAGCATGCATAGAGGGCGCATGGATGGCTCTTGCCTGTGTCAAGACATACTGGGCAGAGATGGAGACCACCATTGTTGCGTCCCGAGATTCGGACAAAAGCCGAGTACCCTCCGAGCACTATTTTCAGGAAGTCCTTGAAGGCGCTCGTGTAATAGAGACGCAGTGCTCGAAGGATGCTATGTTATGATAGCATATGCAATTATAGAGCAATATTTTGATAAATTGTAGTGGCCTTTTATACTTGTGCCTTCAAGTATTGGGAACACCTCCTGTGCGGCCGTTTTTAATATATATAAAATCTGAAAGATGGCAGTCGTTGGCTTCAGCCCCCACGCACATAGTGCGGGGGTGCTCGCAGAAGGCGCTTTTTCACACTTAATCCAACGTCTTGGTCCTACAAAGGAGGTGATGGCGCAGCGAGCCAGGCAACCGGACTATAATGCTTTAACACTTTCACTTAGCCATAGGAGCTTGACAGTGGGACTCTTTAGATAGCCCTTGGTGGCGACTACGCTCGCCCGAATTCAGGGCGCGTGTGTGCCTGGCCGGGAAATGGCCCTTCGTTAATGCGGAGGAATCCTATAGATTCCGGAGAGTCATCGAGTGGTTGACCAGTCTCGCGCTATATCATGACAGTCGGTTTTTGGCTTTCTCTACTGAGGTGCTCGCCCGGCCGAACCGGGGCACAATCGCAGTAGTTCTCCTGGTGCTGCCTTAGCCGATAGAGCGGAACGTAAGGCGGCCGAACACAGGAGCCGGGCAACCCAACATTGACCAAAATCATGATTCGGAGCTGATGCATATCAGGCCAAACTCGCGACACCAAACACTCCCTAAGGTATTCGGTCTTTATGAGAGCGGGTAAAGGAATGCTCTTAGTTATAAGCCCCTAGTGTCCAGGTACGCGCAATAATTCTGACGTGGCCACATGCCAAGACGCCAGCCTCCTCCTTGGTTATAGAACCAGGGGATGTGTAGCAACAAGAGACAGTAAAAAAGGTTTACGCAGGGTCTTAATCTGAAAAGAATCCTTGGAACGGGTCCCTACTGCACGTCTGCGCCTGTGTCTCCGTTGTGCCATATCCTGGACGGGCGCAGCATGATGCTCATCTGTGAAAGAGAGGAACTAAGTTGAGAAGAAAAATTGTATTAAATAAACAAAAATTCGTGCCGAACAAAAATTGTATTAAATAAACAAATATAAAGTAAAATGTGTATAATTGAGCTTTATTTTCTCTTATATATGTGGAGCCCCTAGGGCATGCCGGGCTCGGCTATCCGTGCCCGTGGTTTTAGTGACCTGTTCGGATGTTCTGGCTGGTGAAGCCATTGTATTGTGGGGCTGTTAAAGCGGCCACACTATCCTCTGCTCGGGGGAGGAGCGCTCAATGCTTCCCCTTCAAGGAGTTGATGCCTCATGGACCGGGCATTTTAAGCGTGAGAGATGCATAATGCGGTATTGCATTAAAGCGGGCGAAAGCTTCGCGCCCCAGTAGTGCTTGATAGCGACTTGAGAATGGGACAATGTGGAAAGTTAGCCTTTCGCGGCGGAAGTTATCTGTAGAGCCGAATATAACTTCGAGCCGGATAAAACCCATGCAATGGGTGTCCGGACCAGGCGCTACCCCTTGAAAGGAGGTCTTGCTGTGGCGGATTCTTGTTGGGTTTATCCCCATGTGACGGATTGTGTCCTGATATATCAGGTTTAGTCCACTGCCGCCATCCATTAGGACATTTGAAAACTGGAGCCCGCCAATTATTGGATCGAGTACCAAGGCAGTCCAGCCTGCGCTCCTGGTACTTCTTGAGTAATCCAGATGATCAAAGATGATTGGTTTTGACAACCAGTGGCGGGACCCCTTTGGGATGGGTCGTGTGGCGCGTACCTTTATGGGCGCCGCATGTTTTGTTATATGAAGTAGGTTTACTGTTTTTACTTCTTGTGGGAAATTCTTCTGTTTCCTGGTGCTCTGCTTTTGGGGTTCGTCCTCGTCTTCACTTGGTGTGTCGAGCCCCTTGTGTTCGGCGTTGAGTCTGCCGGATTGTTTGAAAACCCAACAACCTCTGTGGGTATGGTTAGCAGGCCTTCCTGGAGTACTGTGTACTTGACATATCCTGTACAGGATTTTGTTTAGGTTGGATAAATTATCTCTTTTATCCTGGAAGGGCGGCTTTTTCTGATTCTGCCGTGAGCCTTTGAATCTGGCGTTGACTGCCGTGCTCTTTGGACTGTTTCCTTAGTCCGGCGACGTTCCTTGTTGCGTCGCGGTTTTCCGTTTCCATCCCTTGTTTCGGATGTACTTGGGTCGCTGGTGCTACATCTTGCCAACCAGCTATCCTCTCCTGCGCAAAAGCGGGTCATGAGGCTTGTTAATGCGGCCATTGTTCCTGGCTTTTCTTGGCCGAGGTGTCTGGCGAGCCACTCGTCTCGGACATTGTGCCTGAAAGCTGCTAGGGCTTTGGTGTCCGGACAGTCGACTATCTGACTCTTTTTAGTAAGAAATCTATTCCAGAACTGCCGAGCTGACTCTCCGGGCTGTTGTATTATGTGACTGAGGTCGTCAGCATCCGGAGGACGGACATAAGTCCCTTGAAAATTTGCTCGGAAAGCGTCCTCGAGCTCTTCCCAGCTTCCAATTGTGTTTTCCGGAAGGCTTTTAAGCCAATGCCGGGCTGGTCCTTTAAGCTTTAGTGGTCAATATTTGATGGTGTGGAGATCATCTCCTCTAGCCATGTGTATGTGGAGGATGTAATCCTCTATCCAGACTCCAGGGTCTGTTGTTCCATCATATGCCTCTATGTTTACGGGTTTGAATCCCGCGGGAAATTCATAATCTAGGACCTCATTGGTGAAACATAGGGGATGTGCGGCACCGCTGTATTTGGGTGTGCCAGATTCTGATAATGGTTTTATTGCATTGCTTACGAGAGCTTGCTTTCTTGGCCCATAAATGGACCTGGCTGGGCCATCTTTTTGATGTGAATCCGCAAGTAGGTCGCATGCCGGCTTAAGTGCGGCGCCATTTGCCGCTTTATGCTGGCTATGGGGTCGTGTATCCGACCGTGTGGCTTTCTTACTTTTTGAGTGCGAGGGCTCTAAGGTCTCTTCGTCGAATTCAGGCAGTAGCTTTCGCTTCGGATAACTTTTAGTGCGGCGACTGTCGCCGTATTTGTCTGCGCTTTTGATTACTTTACTCCATCTGATCCTGAGTGCATCTTCTGCAGTCTTGAGCTTCCACTTCTGTTTTTTAGGCTGCGTGCGGTTGCAACGAGCCTCTTGTGGAGGTTCTTCTTCTCCGCGGTTTTATCTGGCGTAAGGTTGTCCGGAATGCCATTTTCTCCAGGGGAGGGATGCTCGGTTTCTTCATCTGGGCTGCCCTGTTCGGACGGTTGCTCTAGGGCATGCTCGTCGCCTGCTGGCTCATCCTTCTCTATGGCTGGGTCTGTATCGAGGCGGGGCTTGGGTCGACGTTTATGCCGACGCTTTGATTGTTTTTCGAGGGATTGATCCTTTGTTCTATCCCCATTTTCCTCATGGTCGCTACCTTTAGGGGTATCCACAATGTACACATCATGAGGTGAGGTGGCCGTCCAATGCCCTGTAGGCGTTGGTTCATATGTATCTCCTGCATCGTCGTCCATACCGTCGATGTCTTCGGAGTCGAAGTTGAGCACGTCGTTTAAATTGTCGACAGTGGCTACCAAGTGGGTGGTGGGTGGTCTTTGAATTTCTTCATCGTCCGTATCCCATCCTCGCTGACCGTAGTCTGGCCAGGGCTCTCCTGATAAAGAGAGAGACTTTAGAGAATTCAGGATGTCGCCGAAGGGCGAGTGCTGAAAGATGTCCGCGGCGGTGAACTCCATTAACGGCGCCCAATCGGATTCGATCGGCAGGGGCACGGGGGGTTCGGAGTCCGGAGAGGAATCCGGATCCTCGGAGTCATGGGTCACGCAAAGTGCAGGGCTGGTGTTCGGCTCGATCGTCTTTGAGATCGCAGCCCCTGAGGTGACGTCCAACCGCTTATCCTCGATTGGCGCAATAGACTCCGAATTAAGGGTCGGAACCGGTGCGTGTGCGGCCTCCAGGGCACTGTTCGGCGGCAGAGCTAGATCATGCCCCTCGAGATAGTGCGGCGCGCTTGGCTGTGGCTCGAATCCGTCGAAGATCAAATCCTCGTGGATTTCTACCATGTAGTCTAAGCTTCCAAACCTGACCTGAAGGCCAGGGGCGTAGCTTTCGATCTGCTCCAGGTGGCCAAGCGAGTTGGCCCGCAGTGCGAAGCCGCCGAAGACGAAGATCTGTCCGGGGAGGGAAGTCTCACCCTGGACCGCATCGTCGTTGATGATCAAAGGAGCCATCGGGCCTAAAAGTGACGACACAGAGGAACTCTCAATGAAAGCACCAATGTCGGTGTCAAAACCGGCGGATCTCGGGTAGGGGGTCCCGAACTGTGCGTCTAGGCCGGATGGTAACATGAGACAAGGGACACGAAGTTTACCCAGGTTCGGGCCCTCTCGATAGAGGTAAAACCCTACTCCTGCTTGATTAATATTGATGATATGGGTAGTACAAGAGTAGATCTACCACGAGATTAAGGAGGCTAAACCCTAGAAGCTAGCCTATGGTATGATTGTTGTATGATGAAGTTGTCCTATGGACTAGAACCCTCCGGTTTATATAGACACCAGATAGGGTTAGGGTTACACAAAGTCGGTTACAATGGTAGGAGATCTTGAATATCCGCATCGCCAAGCTTGCCTTCCACGCCAAGGAAAGTCCCATCCGGACACGGGACAAAGTCTTCAATCTTGTATCTTCATAGTCCAGGAGTCCGGCTGAAGGTATAGTCCGGCTACCCGGACACCCCCTAATCCAGGACTCCCTCATCGGGCATACACTTGGTCTAACATGCAACTTAATCCTCTGCTAGAACAATTAGATTGTTTCTTCACCTCTCTCAATTGGACTACATCCTTCCCAAACACTATGGTAAACCCCTTGGGCCGCATAGTCTCTGACCATATACCCTGTTCTGTGGTAATTCAATCAAACATCCCCAAGAGCAGAATTTTCAGATTTGAATCCTATTCGATTGCTCACTGAGGTTTCATGACTGTTGTTGAGGAGGCTTGGAATAGGCCACTAAAATTTGGCAAAGATAAAAATGTGGCGTCTATCCTCTGTCAAAAATTGAAAGCTGTAAGATATGCCTTAACTCAGTGGAGCAAAATGATTTCCCGCCTCAAGATTGCCATTGACAATTCAAACTTGGCCCTGCTCGAACTTGATGGTATTGAAGAGCGTCACACCGTCTCTGTTCCTGAATAGAACTTCAGAAGCATCCTCAAAAAACACCTCCTCCGGTTACTTAGCTATCAAAGAGAATACTGTAAGAAGAGATGCACCATCCGTTGGATCAAGTTTGGAGAAGAAAACTCGAAATTCTTTCAGTCGGTAGCCACTGAAAGATTCAGAAGAAACTACATTGCCACCTTAAAATCTGACCAAGGGATCGTTGTGGAGGACCAAGCTAGCAAGGAGTCTATTCTGTTGTAAGCCTTTAAACAACGAGTGGGTACGTGCTCGAAACCAAACATGAAGTTTAATCTCTCGTCTTTACTCAGATAGCAAGTTGCTTTCGATAGCCTCACTACTCTATTCACACACGATGAGATTGATGCTGTGATCAAGGATATGCCCCCGGGCAGAGCACCTGGCCCTGATGGCTTCAATGGCGCCTTCTTGAAAGTGTGCTGGCCAATCATCAAAAACGATTTTTACAATCTGTGCAATGAATTTCATAGGGGGGATTTGAATCTGGAATGTATGAATTATGGCTATATTACCCTGATCCCAAAGAACTCCTCACAAGAGTCGGTCAATGACTTTCGCCCGATCACTTTGCTAAACTGCTGCCCTAAATTGATCACAAAACTATCGGCCAATCGTCTCCAAAAAATAATTTTTCAAATAGTTCAATGCAACGAGTACGGATTATTACGTGGACGATCCATACACGACTGTCTAGCGTGGGCTTTCGAATACATACATCAATGTCAATCATCACAAAAGGAGATAATATTACTGAAATTAGATTTTGCCAAAGCCTTTGACGCTATCCAACATTCCGCAATGTTGCACATTATGAAAAAGGTGGGTTTCAATGATAAATGGCTTCAGTGGATCCAATGCATCTTCACTTCTGGTATCCTCTTTCTTTCTCAATGGTACTCCGGGGAAATCATTCCAGTGCTAATGTGGAGTAAGACAAGGTGACCCTCTGTCCCCCCTGATCTTTGTTATTACCGCTGATCTACTATAGTCTGCAATTAATGATGCCCTTCGAAATAATCTCCTGGAACTCCCCATCCGACACAACACTAACGGAGACTACCCCATTATCCAGTACGCAGACGACACGATCATCATCATGCCTGTGTGCATCCGACAAGCTGCCAAGATTAAGGAGATCCTTGAAGATTTCACCACGTCCATCGGACTCAAAATCGATTTTCATAAATCAACTATCGTCTCGATCAACACACTGCCTGATAAATGCAAAGAGCTGGGTGACCTCCTAGGTTGCACTGTGGGATCCATGCCGTTTACGTACCTTGGCCTCCCTTTAGGCACCACTCGGCCATCGGTCCAAGATTTGGCTCCACTTGTCTGCAAAGCTGAAAGAAATATCACGACTGCTATGTCTTTAATGTCATATGCTGGGAAGCACTCGTTCATGAACTCCCTGATCACTTCTCTTATCATGTTCACAATGGGCACCATTCGTTTCCCACCAAAAATTGTAGCTCAACTTGACAAGATCAGATGCCACTGCCTGTGGCAAAAAAAGATCGAGGATGGTGTTAAGAGCAATTCTCTTGCTACTTGGGACATGGTGTGCAGGCCCAAGAAGAATGGGGGTTTGGGTGTCATCAACCTTAAAATATAGAATGATGCACGATATCCCCTGGGTCCACCTAATCTGGGAGTCATACTACGGTGACACTATTCCACATGCTCATGACTCATGCGGTTCTTTCGGGTGGAAAGATTTAATCCATCTAATGCCCACCTATCGTGGTGTGACACGCATCAATATTGGAAGTGGGTCTTCTGCTCTATTCTGGAAAGATAATTGGAATCATTCCATCTACGCTGAGACATGTCCAAGGGCCTATTCTTATGACATTTCTGAAGACATCTCAGTTAAAGAGCTTCTGACATCTCCAAATTTGCATGAAACCTTTCACCTTCCCCTCTCAATATAGGCCTGTGATGAACTGTGTTCCATTCAAGCTGAAGTGGCCGGGATCACACTTGTGGATGAGCATGACACTTGGCAGTGTGTGTGGGGAGACACTAACTTTAGAACATCCTCATACTACAAATTTTACTTCAGGGAAGTGATTTCCCATGAAGCATTCGGTTGGTTGTGGAAGGCAAAATGCATTCCCAAGATCAAGACCTTTGGTTGGCTCCTACTTGTTGATCGTCTCAACACCAGAAATATGCTCAAGAGGAGGCACTACAACATTGGAAACAACTTTGATTGCCTCCTGTGTGGCCAGCACGTAGAAGAAATGGTGGAACACCTATTTTTCATTGCACTTTCAGTCAGGAGTGCTGGAGATCCCTGGGCTTCATATGGCCCATGCATGATAAAAAACTTGCACTGATTAAGCACCAAAAAACCATGCAACCCCGTAGGATGTGGATGGACATTTTCCTGACGTCGGCTTGGAGTTTATGGAAAGAGCGCAACAATCACCACTTCAGGAAGATCAAGCCTACTGTGGCAGCCTGGAAGCAGAGATTCAAGTTGGAATTTTCCAACCTTAGATAAAGAGTGCAACCCTCCAAAGTACATATTATTACAGCACTGCTAGACTCCAGACAATAGCTGTTTGCTGCCTTCTGGTAGCCATGGGTGGTGACCCAACCACCCTCTGTATGTAACACACCATGTAATTGTATCCCCCCTTTTTACATAGTAATATATATGTAGTAGGAGTCTTTCCTACTGTCTTCATAGTAAAAAAATGAGATTGAACAAGGTATTGGGATACCGACAATCGAATCTCGGGCTAGTAACATACCGATGGACAAAGGGAATTGCATACGGGATTGATTGAATCCCCGAAATCGTGGTTCCACTACTAGGAAAACGGCTATAGATGAAATGGTCACTAATGGTGCACCACGTGTGTGGTGCGCCATTAGAATATAGCAATGGCGCACCACATACAGGTATGCCATTAGTAATATATTACTAATGGCGCACCTGGTGCGCGGTGCGCCATTAGAAGTTTTGAAAAAAAAGTAAAAAAAAAATAAAAAATTTTGTTAGTAATGGCGCACCAGTGGACAGTGCGCCATTACTAGTAATGGCGCATTGTCCACTGGTGCGCCATTACTAAGTTTTTTTCAAAAAAAAAATTCAAAAAAAATTTCAAATTTTTTTTATATTTTTTTTCAAAACTAGTAATGGCGCACTGTGGGTGTGGTGCGCCATTACTAGTTTAACTACTAATGGCGCACCACCCCACGGTGTGCCATTACTAGTTTACCCGGCTTCCACCGAATGCACCGCCCCTGTGGACCGACTTTTCAGTTTTTAAAAAAATTAAAAAAAATTATAAAAATGTCAAAAAAATAAAAGAAAATAAGTTTGCCATGTGATATGTGGTCTAGTTGTTGGGAAAATTTACAAATATAAATTTTGACTTTATTTCCAAAATCTCTCTGGAAATTTGTAAAATGGGCATAACTTTTGCATACGAACTCGGATTAAAAAGTTTTATATATGAAAAATCATCTACTCGAAAAGTTACACCCCGTTAAACATTGTCAAAATCCCCAAAAACCTAACACAAAAAAATTTACAGGGCTTTCAAGATCTCGAGGCAAAAAAATTCAAAAAAAAGGTTTTGAATTTTTTTTAGTTTTTTCCAAAAAATGATACGTAATATGACCGGGAAGTTCGAAATATTTTTCAAAATTTCATCATAGTCATGAACATGAACAAAGTCCTGGACATCAACAAGGTATAATAGGATTGATATGCTAGATATATCAACAAGTGCCTGTGAAGTGAGCTGTTGCTGGGGTTGGATACAACTCTGAAGTGAAGCGTGCTTGGGCTGGAGTAGTGTGAGGATGGGTGACCTTTCGGGAAGTTTGACCACGGAGTGCGGTTTGACTTGAGATTAAGCATATTGACCCGAGATTAAGACATAATGACCTGAGATTAAGAAAAAACAAAAAAAAATTGAAAATTTTTGAAATTTTTTTTAAAAAAATTCTGAAAAAAAATTGTTACTAATGGCGCACTTCTATATGGTGCGCCATTAGTATACCAAATTCTAATGGCTCACAACAGGTGCACCATTAGAAAAAAATTCTAATGGTGTGATGCTAGTGGCGCACCAGTAGTGCGCCATTAGTAGCGAAAATAGGTGCGCCACTAGCAGCCCTTTTTCTAGTAGTGTTCATCCAATGAGATTATCGTGGAACATGTGGAAACCAATATGGGTATCCAGATCCCGTTATTGGTTATTGGCCGGAGAGGTGTTTCGGTCATGTCTGCATGGTTCCCGAACCTGTAGGGTCTACACACTTAAGGTTCGGTGACGTTAGAGTTGTTCTGGGAAATAGTATGTGGTTACCGAATGTTGTTCGGAGTCCCGGATGAGATCCCGGACGTCACGAGGAGTTCCAAAATGGTCCGGAGGTGAAGAATTATATATTGAAAGTCCAGTTTTAGTCGCCGGAATAATTTCAGGGGTTATCGGTATTGTACCGGGACCACCGGAAGGTGTCCGGGGATCCACCGGGTGGGGCCACCTGCCCTGCTGGGCGAAGTGGGCTGAAAAAAGGAGCTGGTGCGCCCCCTAGGGGCCCAAGGCGCCTAGGGTTGCAAACCCTAGGGGGTGGGGGCGCCTCCCACCAAACTTGGGGGGCAAGCTCCCCCCTTGGCCACCCCCCTTAGATGGGATCTAAGGGGGCCGGCCCCCTTCCCCCTTCACCCTATAAATAGAGGGGAGGTGGGAGGGCAACATCACCCTTCCCAAGGCGCAGCCCTCCCCCTCTCCAACACCCCCTCCTCCTCCGTAGAGCTTGGCGAAGCCCTGCCGGAGAACTGCAAGCTCCTCCACCATGCCGTCGTGCTGCCGGAGCTCTTCCCCAACTTCTCCTTCCCCTTTCTAGATCAAGAAGGAGGAGACGTCCCCGTGCTGTACGCGTGTTGAACGCGGAGGCACCATCTGTTCGGCGCTAGATCGGATCTTCCGTGATTTGAATCGCTGCGAGTACGACTCCATCATCCGCGTTCCTTGTAACGCTTCCGCTTAGAGATCTTCAAGGGTATGAAGATGCTCTCCCTCTCACTCGTTGCTAGCATCTCCTAGATTGATCTTGGTGACTCGTAGGAATTTTTTTGATTTACTACTACGTTCCCCAACACTATCAAACGTCACAACGTAACTGGGTGATTATGAAGATGCTCTACAGGTGTCTCCGATGGTGTTTGTTGGGTTGGCATAGATCGATATTAGGATTTGTCACTCCATGTTTCGGAGAGGTATCTCTGGGCCCTCTCGGTAATGCTCATCACTATAAGCCTTGCAAGCAATGTGACTAATGAGTTAGTTGCGGGATGATGCATTACAACGAGTAAAGAGACTTGCCGACAACGAGATTGAACTAGGTATGATGATACCGATGATCGAATCTCGGGCAAGTAGCATACCAATGACAAAGGGAACAATGTATGCTGTTATGCGGTTTGACCGATAAAGATCTTCTTAGAATATGTAGGAACCAATATGAGCATCCAGGTTCCACTATTGGTTATTGACCGGAGAAGTGTCTCGGTCATCCAGCTTCCTAGGGCGCGCCCCCTGCCTTGTGCCCCCCCCCTTCGGTCCACCGGCGTACTCCTTTCACCCATATATACCTACGTCCCCTAAAACATCTAGAACGGAGATTAGATCTGGAGTTCCGCCGCCGCAAGACTCTGTAGCAACCAAAAACCAATCCGGACCCTGTTCCGGCACCCTGCCGGAGGGGGGAACCTTCACCGGCGGCCATCTTCATCATCCCGGCGCTCTCCATGACGAGGAGGGAGTAGTTCACCCTCGGTGTTGAGGGTATGTACTAGTAGCTATGTGTTTGATCTCTCTCTCTCTCTCTCTTGTGTTCTTGATTTGGCACAATCTTGATTTGTCGCGAGCTTTGCTATTATAGTTGGATCTTATGTTTCTTCTCCCCCTCTACTCTCTTCTAATGGATTGAATTTCCCCTTTGAAGTTATTTTATCGGATTGAGTCTTTAAAGATTTGAGAACACTTGATGTATGTCTTGCCATGCGTATCTGTGGTGACAATGGGATATCACGTGATTCACTTGATGTATGTTTTGGTGATCAACTTGCGGGTTCCGCCCATGAACCTATGCATAGGGGTTGGCACAGGTTTTCGTCTTGATTCTCTGGTAGAAACTTTGGGGCACTCTTTGAGGTTCTATGTGTTGGTTGAATAGAAGAATTTGAGATTTTGTGATGCATATCGTATAATCATACCCACGGATACTTGAGGTGACATTGGAGTATCTAGGTGACCTTAGGGTTTTGGTTGATTTGTGTCTTAAGGTGTTATTCTAGTACGAACTCTAGGGCTGTTTGTGACACTTATAGGAATATCCCAATGGACTGATTGGAAAGAATAACTTTGAGGTGGTTTCGTACCCTACATAATCTCTTCATTTGTTCTTCGCTATTAGTGACTTTGGAGTGACTCTTTGTTGCATGTTGAGGGATAGTTATATGATCTATTTATGTTATTATTGTTGAGAGAACTTGCACTAGTGAAAGTATGAACCCTAGGCCTTGTTTCCTATCATTGCATTACCGTTTACGCTCACTTTTATCGCTTGTTACCTTGCTGTTTTTATATTTTCAGTTTACAAAAACCTATATCTACCATCCATATTGCACTTGTATCACCATCTCTTCGCCGAACTAGTGCACCTATACAATTTACCATTGTATTGGGTGTGTTGGGGACACAAGAGACTCTTTGTTATTTGGTTGCAGGGTTGCTTGAGAGAGAACATCTTCATCCTACGCCTCCCACAGATTGATAAACCTTAGGTCATCCACTTGAGGGAAATTTGCTACTGTCCTACAAACCTCTGCACTTGGAGGCCCAACAACGTCTAGAAGAAGAAGGTTGCGTAGTAGACATCAAGCTCTTTTCTGGCGCCATTGCCGGGGAGGTGAGTGCTTGAAGGTATATCTTTAGATCTTGCAATCAAATCTTTTTGTTTCTTGCTTTAGCACTAGTTTAGTTTGTAAAAGAAAACTACCAAAAAATGGAATTGAGTTTGTCTCATACGCTTCATCTTTTTAATATCTGTTGTGAGTATGATGGAAAGGAAAATTGTGCCAAAGTGTTAGAAGAAGAATGCATTAAATTGTTTGGCACTAAATCTTTGAATGATGAGCATGATTGCAATGTTGTTAGTATGAACTCCTTGAATATCCATAGTACTAATGATGATTGCACTAGTTATGATGAAAATGCCTCCTATAAACATGTCAATTTTTGTGGAGTGCATTGGGTTTGTAAGTACACACCAAATAGGGAAGATAGATATTGCAAGAGGCATAAGTGCTTAGAAATTAAATTGTTGCAAGAAGAGCTAGATGAATGTGCTGAAAATTTATTTTTTCTTAGCTCTACTTGTGAACTTTTCAATGAACGTGATCATTTTAGTACCCAATGCAAATTGTTTCATGATCGTATCATATCCAAAAATTGTGATGACTTGATTTCCCTTGCACTTCATAATGAACTTAGTTTTCTCTTGGGTTATGAAGAAATTAATCGTATAACTAAGGATATTCCAAAATTTGCCCTTAATAAAGTTCTTCATTTTGATCTAGAGAAGATTTATATGTATTGTGCGGTGAATTGCATCAAAAATCCTTATATTGCCAATTACATAAAGAAAAGAAAACAAATAGAGGATGAAGAGAATACTAATGAAAGGGAAAAGACTCCCCAATATCTTCCTATTATTTCTTATGATGAATCAGGTAACGAGGAGGAGCCTTCTATTCAACCAATCTCATTAATAAGGAGCTCCAAAAAGAGGATTGAACCCACACATGATGTGGTGAAGAAGAAGAAAAGAAAAAGGAAGAGAGGTAAAAATGTATCTCTCCCAAATAATGTTGCTCCTATTATTGTTGTGCCTCATGAAAACGAATCAAAAATAATTGTGGAAGATGATGCACTTGATGATGATCTCGTTATGCCTATTGCTTGTTGTGATGATTATCATTGGGAAGATAATGATACCCCTTATGTTCTTGAAAATCTTTTTGGCACTTGCTTGGAAGAATATAATAATTGCTATACTATTGGTGCTATCTATACTATTAATGATGATAGTGATTATGCTTATGATATGAAAAGGCCCAAGCTTGGGGAACCTATGTTTGATGAGGATGACATATTTGAGAATATATTTGCTGAAATTAATGTTTGTACCAAGCTTGGGGACGCTATGTTTAATGAAGATGATATTTTTAGCCTCCCAAGTTTTGATATGCAAAGTAGTTATGATGATAGCATGCCTTCTACCTATGATGATTATATTGATGAAAGTGGGTTTGGAAGAGTGTCAACTTTAGGAAGTAATAATCCCACTATTTTGGAGTATGTTTAATCTTATAATATTTATGAAAGTGGATTTGGAGAGGTCATGACTTTATTTAGTGATGTATCCACTATCTCGGAAGAGGTTTCAATCGATTATGATGAGAACAAAGTTGCTACTTACGGTAACTATTGTGATAAAACTTATGCTATAAAAAGTAGTGATGATTATACTTATAAAACTTGTCATGATTATGATTACCCTTTTTATGAACATTACTCTTTTAACATGGAAACAATTTATAGTATTCAAGTCTCTTATGATACTCCCACTATTCCGAATGAGAAGAATTTTGCTTATGTGGAGAGTAGTAAAATTTCTATGCAAGTAGATCATGAAAAGAATGCTTTCGGTGCTGGTTATATTGTTAAATTCATTTGTGATGCTACTGAAAATTATTATGAGGGAGGAACATATGCTTGTAGGAATTGCAATAATAACAAGTTTCCTCTCTATGTGCTTAAACTTTTAAAGTTATGATTGTTTTGCCTTCCTATGCTAGTTGATTGTTGTTACCATAAGTTGTTTGCTCACAAAATCCCTATGCATAGGAAGTGGGTTAGACTTAAAATTGCTAGTCATATTCTTCATGATGCTCTCTTTATGTTTCAATTCTTATCTTTTATGTGAGCATCATTGAAATCATCATGCCTAGCTAGGGGCGTTAAACGTTAGTGCTTGTTGGGAGGCAACCCAATTTTATTTTAGTTTCTTGCTTTTTGGTTCTGTTTAGTAATAAATAATCCATCTAGTTTCTGTTTAGATGTGGTTTTGTGTTTTAATTAGTGTTTGTGCCAAGTAGAACCTTTGGGAAGACTTGGGTGAAGTCTTTATGATCATGCTGTAAAAAAACAGAAACTTTAGCACTCACGAGATTAGCTTCAACTTTTTACTCGAGAGTGCTATTTAGTTGATTCTTTTTCAGATGATTACTAGACAAATTACTCAGGTCCACCAATTTATTTTAGAATTTTTGGAGTTCCAGAAGTTTGCGTTAGTTACAGATTACTACAGATTTTTCTGTTTTTGACAGATTCTGTTTTCATTGTGTTGCTTGCCTATTTTGATGAATCTATGGCTAGTAAAATAGTTTATAAACCATAGAGAAGTTGGAATACAGTAGGTTTAACACCAATATAAATAAAGAATGAGTTCATTACAGTACCTTGAAGTGGTGTTTTGTTTTCTTTCGCTAACGGAGCTCACGAGTTCTTTGTTAAGTTTTATGTTGTGAGGTTTTCATGTTTTGGGTAAAGATTCGATGGATTACGGAATAAGGAGTGGGAAGAGCCTAATCTTGGGGATTCCCAAGGCACCCCAAGGTAATATTCAAGGATAACCAAGCGTCTAAGCTTGGGGATGCCCCAGAAGGCATCCCCTCTTTCGTCTTCGTTTATCAGTAACTTTACTTGGAGCTATATTTTTATTCACCACATGATATGTGTTTTGCTTGGAGCGTCATTTTATTTTATTTAGCTTTTCTTGCTGTTTGAATAAAGTATCAAGATCTGAAGTTCTTAAATGTTAGAGAGTCTTCACATGGTTGCATAATTATTCGCCTACTCATTGATCTTCACTTATATCTTTCAGAGTAGTTTGTAGTTTGCTCTAGTGCTTCACCTATATCTTTTAGAGCATGGTGGTAGTTTTATTTTGAAGAAATAGATGAACTCTCATGCTTCAATTATATCATTTTTAGAGTCTTAAATAGCATGGTAATTTTCTTAAATAATCCTAATATGTTAGGTATTCAAGATTAGTAAAAACTTTCTTATGAGCGTGTTGAATACTAAGAGAAGTTTGATACTTGATGATTGTTTTGAGATATGGAGGTGATAATATCAAAGTCGTGCTAGTTGAGTAGTTGTGAATTTGAGAAATGCTTGTGTTGAAGTTTGCAAGTCCCGTAGCATGCACGTATGGTAAACGTTATGTAACAAATTTGAAACATGAGGTGTTCTTTGATTGTCCTCCTTATGAGTGGTGGTCGGGGACGAGCGATGGTCTTTTCCTACCAATATATCCCCCTAGGAGCATGCGCGTAGTGCTTTGGTTTTTGATGGCTTGTAGATTTTTGCAATAAGTATATGAGTTCTTTATGACTAATGTGGAGTCCATGGATTATACGCACTCTCACCCTTCCATCATTGCTAGCCTCTTCCGTGCATTGCCCTTTCTCACATTGAGAGTTGGTGCAAACTTCGCCGGGGCATCCAAACCCCGTGATATGATACGCTCTTTCACACATAAACCTCCTTATATATTCCTCAAAACAGCCACCATACCTACCTATTATGGCATTTCCATAGCCATTTCGAGATATATTGCCATGCAACTTTCCACCATACCGTTCTTCATGACACATTCATCATTGTCATATTTCTTAGCATGATCATGTAGTTGACATAGTATTTGTGGCAAAGCCACCGTTCATAATTCTTTCATACATGTCACTCTTGATTCATTGCATATCCCGGTACACCGCCGGTGGCTTTCATATAGAGTCATACTTTGTTCTAGTATCGAGTTGTAATCATTGAGCTGTAAATAAATAGAAGTGTGATGATCATAATTCAATAGAGCATTGTCCAAAAAAAATTAAAAAATTAAAAAAAAGAGAAAGGCCAAAGAAAAAAAATAAGGCCCAAAAAAAGAGAAAATAAAAAGGGGCAATGCTACTATCCTTTTTTTCCACACTTGTGCTTCAAAGCAGCACCATAATCTTCATGATAGAGAGTCTCTTGTTTTGTCACTTTCGTATACTAGTGGGAATCTTTCATTATAGAACTTGGCTTATATATTCCAACAATGGGCTTCCTCAAATGCCCTAGGTCTTCGTGAGAAAGCAAGTTGGATGCACACCCACTTAGTTTCTTTTGTTGAGCTTTCATACATTTATAGCTCTAGTGCATCCGTTGCATGGCAATCCCTACTCCTTGCATTAACATCAATCGATGGGCATCTCCATAGCTCATTGATTAGCCTCGTTGATGTGAGACTTTCTCCTTTTTGTCTTCTCCACATAACCCCCATCATCATATTCTATTCCACCCATAGTGCTATGTCCATGGCTCACGCTCATGTATTGCGTGAAAGTTTATAGGTTTGAGATTACTAAAGTATGAAACAATTGCTTGGCTTGTCATTGGGGTTGTGCATGATGAGAGCATTCTTGTGTGATGAAAATGGAGCATGACTAAACTATACGATTTTTTAGGGATGAACTTTCTTTGGCCATGTTATTTTGAGAAGACATAATTGCTTAGTTAGTATGCTTGAAGTATTATTATTTTTATGTCAATATGAACTTTTATCTTGAATCTTTCGGATCTGAATATTCATATCACAATTAAGAAGAATTACATTGAAATTATGCCAACTAGCATTCTACATCAAAAATTATCCTTTTTATCATTTACCTACTCAAGGACGAGCAGGAATTAAGCTTGGGGATGCTTGATACGTCTCCAACATATCTATAATTTTTGATTGCTCCATGCTATATTATCTGCTGTTTTGGGCAATATTGGGCTTTTTTATCCAGTTTTATATTATTTTTGGGACTAACCTATTAACCGGTGGCCCACCCGAGAATTGCTGTTTTTTTGCCTATTTCAATGTTTCGAAGAAAATGAATATCAAACGGAGTCGAAACGGAACGAAATTAACTGGAGAAGTTATTTTTGGAAGGAAAGCTACAGGATGGACTTGGACCCCACATCAGAAGAGAAGGGAGGTGCCCACGAGGGTGGGGGGGCGCCCCACCTAGGGCGCGCCTCTACCTCGTGGCCCCCCCTTCGGTCCATCGACGTACTTCTTTCACCCATATATACCTACATACCCTAAAACTTCTAGAACGGAGATTAGATCTGGAGTTCCGCCGCCGCAAGCCTTTGTAGCCACCAAAAACCAATCGGGACCTTATTCCGGCACCCTGCCGGAGGGGGGAACCCTCACCGGCGGCCATCTTCATCATCCCGGCGCTCTCCATGACGAGGAGGGAGTAGTTCACCCTCGGGGCTGAGGGTATGTACCAGTAGCTATGTGTTTGATCTCTCTCTCTCATGTTCTTGATTTGACACAATCTTGATGTATCGCGAGCTTTGCTATTATAGTTGGATCTTATTTTTCTTCTCCCCCTCTACTCTCTTGTAATAGATTGAGTTTCCCCTTTGAAGTTATTTTATCGGATTGAGTCTTTAAAGATTTGAGAACACTTGATGTATGTCTTGCCGTGCGTATCTGTGGTGACAATGGGATATCACGTGATTCACTTGATGTATGTTTTGGTGATCAACTTGCGGGTTCCGCCCATGAACCTATGCATAGGGGTTGGCACACGTTTTCGTCTTGATTCTCCGGTAGAAACTTTGGGGCACTCTTTGAGGTTCTATGTGTTGGTTGAATAGATGAATCTGAGATTTTGTGATGCATATCTTATAATCATACCCACGGATACTTGAGGTGACATTGGAGTATCTAGGTGACATTAGGGTTTTGGTTGATTTGTGTCTTAAGGTGTTATTCTAGTACGAACTCTAGGGCTGTTTGTGACACTTATAGGAATAGCCCAACGGATTGATTGGAAAGAATAACTTTGGGGTGGTTTCGTACCCTACCATAATCTCTTTGTTTGTTCTCCGCTATTAGTGACTTTGGAGTGACTCTTTGTTGCATGTTGAGGGTTAGTTATATAATCTATTTATGTTGCACTAGTGAAAGTATGAACCCTAGGCCTTGTTTCCTATCATTGCATTACCGTTTACGCTCACTTTTATCGCTTGTTACCTTGCTGTTTTTATATTTTCAGTTTACAAAAACCTATATCTACCATCCATATTGCACTTGTATCACCATATCTTCGCCGAACTAGTGCACCTATACAATTTACCATTGTATTGGGTGTGTTGGGGACACAAGAGACTCTTTGTTATTTGGTTGCAGGGTTGCTTGAGAGAGAACATCTTCATCCTACGCCTCCCACGGATTGATAAACCTTAGGTCATCCACTTGAGGGAAATCTTCTACTGTCCTACAAACCTCTGCACTTGGAGGCCCAACAACGTCTACAAGAAGAAGGTTGCGTAGTAGACATCAGTCATATCGTCGTTGTGCTTAGGCAAAGCCCAGCGCTGAAAACTTCATCATCACCGTCACCATGCCGTCGTGCTGACGGAACTCTCCCTCGGCCTTAGCTGGATCTAGAGTTCGAGGGACGTCATCGAGCTGAACGTGTGCAGATCGCGGAGGTGTCGTGCATTCGGTACTTGATCGGTTGGATCACGAAGACGCTCGACTACATCAACCACGTTACTTAACGCTTCCACTTTTGGTCTACGAGGGTACGCGGACACACTCTCCCCGCTCGTTGCTATGCTTCTCCTTGATAGATCTTGCGTGATCGTAGGAAATTTTTGAAATTACTGCATTCCCCAACATGGGTGGATGGCTTAGCTCAAAAAGCTTATGCGGAGGCGTACCACGATTGCATATCATTTGACACCACATACATGACCAACATGTACAATATGCCGTTCGCGCCTTCATCGGAATAAACCAACATGGCCAATATTTCATGCTGGGTTGCGCATTTGTGAGGCAGGAGTTGGCATCGAGCTTTGATTGGGTCTTCCGAGCATTCCTAGAGGCTATGGATGGCAAACCTCCTGACAACTTCATAACCGACCAGGATGGTGCAATGAGGCAGTCAATACAGAGCATCTTTCCAACCACAGTGCATCGCTGTTGTCGATGGCACATCATGAAAAAGGATCAAGAAAAGTTGGTTGGCTATTGTGCCGGAATCCAGGGCTCTCTAATGATTTCAACTACTGTGTTGACTTTAGCTTCACTATAGACGAGTTTGAGCAGAATTGGGATGGGTTAATGATGAAGTACGAGGCTATGACACACACACACTTCGAGAAGTTGTACGAATACAGGTCAACTTGGGTGCCGTGCTACTTCAAACACAAGTTCTTCCCCTTCCTACAGTCTACACAACGCAGTGAGCGGTTCAACGCCGTCTTAAAAGATATGTGAACCCACACAACTCAATGCTGAACTTCGTCAAGCAATATGAAAAAATTCAGAACCACATCCTTGCCAAGGAAGGCTGCAATGATTACAGGACAGAACACCTTCAGATTGAGCTATGGTCCAACTTCCCAATAGAGAGGCAAGCTTACGAAACCTACACTAGGGACCTTTACTGCAAGTTCGGAGAAGAGTTTGTGCTGATTGGACGTTATAATGCGTTCCAAGTTGGTGCTGACCTTTTTTCTCTGACCGAACCAGGAATTTGTTGCCAAATATGGTTCTTGAAACTACTTGGTGCAGGCAAGGGTGGGGGAGGGTTCCTATTTGTGTGAGTGCTGCAAAATGGACAAGGACGGCATGCTCTGTTGCCACATCCTCAAGGTGTTCACCCATCTTGGAGTTGATGTCATACCGGCAAGGTACATGCTAAGACGGTGGACACCTACTGCTGTCCCTAGTGCACCAGGGACTGGGTATGAGCAACCGGATGAAATGCCTCCTCAATCAAAAAAGCAGATAAGGGAGAGAAACATGATATACGATTTTTGGAAACTAGCCAAGTTTGCAAGTGGCTCTGATGCAGCACAGGCCATTGTATACAAGAATATGCGTGAACCACATACCGAGATTGGCCACCTGAAAAAGTCCATGAAAAAGAAAAAACCGACTGCTGCTACAGGGCCATCAGATGATGGCAACCCTCGAGGACCTCCTCCACCTCTAGGCCCTACATGGCATGCTCCGCCACCTCCTCCCCTGCCTGGCCCAACAAGCAGTGCCCCGCGTGCTCCTCCCAATGGCTCTACAGGCCTCAGGGGGCTCGTCATCCAGGTAATTACCTACCCCAACTCCCCATCTAACTAGGTGTGTAACTTCAGTTGCACACATCATGGTGCCTAGTTGCACAGAATAGGCTGCCCAGTTGCACACGCTATGCTAGTTCGAGCATCAAGGTAAACAACTAACTTGTTTTTCCTGTTCTGGCTATAGGTGATGGCAACCCTGAAGGACCTCCTCCACCTCCAGGCCCAACACGGCATGCTTTGCCACCTCCTCCTCCGCCTGGCCCAAAAACCAGTGCCTCGCGTGCTCCTCCCAATGGCCCTACAGGGAGTACTCAGGGGGCTCACCACCCAGGTAATTACCTACCCCAAATCCCCATGCAACTAGGTGTGTAACTTCAGTTGCACACATCATGGTGCCCAGTTGCACAGAACAGGCTACCCAGTTGCGCGCGCTATATTAGTTCGACCATCAAGATAAAAAACTAACTTGTTTTTCCTGTTCTGTCTATAGGTGATTACCATCCAAGTGCCATGACGGGCCGTGCCACTACAGGTTTTTTAAACTTAACTTGCACACAGCAACCAGTTAGTTGCACAGCATGGGCTGTGTGGTTGCAGAGAACATCAGTCCTGGTTGCGCAAAAAAATTACTAAACTTTTTATATGATTATTCCACAGGTGATCGAACACAACCTCATGATGGTCCAGCGCCCACGCACACTTGTCCTACTGCCCCGTTGGAGGCTGCATCCCCTGCACAAGCCTTTGATGATTTTGTGCCCAGGGATCCTCTAGGGTCTACTACAAAGGGTAGGGCGAAGAGTCGACGGTACAAATTGGCGCTAGAGCTACACCCAAAGAAGAAAAACAAATGCAGCCACTGCCCATCTACAGAGCACACTACTGGTGTGTGTCCACTCAGGTTGCTGTGATTCACTTTCATCGTTTGTATCTTTCTGACAAAAAGGAAAATAATGATGATTTTTGAGCAATGTTGGGACCAAGTGGACACATTCAACATCTATGCTTTCTCTTCTCTAATTTGTTTTCCTTGAATTAGTTCATGCACAGTGTAAAATGGTTGCTATTTGTGCCTTTGTTGGCAAATGGTTTAATATTTAGTTGTTGAACAATTGTATGTCCAGTGCTCCTAATGTGTCAACAAAAGTGATGACATTTCACTACTGCAGGATGCTGCTAACGCGACACTACAATCAGAGACCCTTCCAGAAATTGTGTGCGATGACATAATCGCAAACGGTGTTGTATGAAAACCGTCAGAAATGTATAAAACTTTGCGATGACGGATGCATCAAACACAGTTCAGGTTTTAGTTGCGTGTGCGATGACGGGCATACGGTTCAGTTCAATTAACTGTTTGCGATGAGGAGGAACAAAAGAAATGGGTAGCCAGATGAAGGCATGTGCGATACACAACATATGGTTCACTCAGATGAACTGTTTGTGATTAAGAAACACAAAAGAAACGGGCAGCCAGATGAAGGTGTGTGCGATATACAACATAAGGTTCACTCGGATGAACTATTTGTGATTAGGCAACACAAAATAAACGGTCAGCTAGATCAAGGTGTGTGGGATATACATCATGCGGTTCACTCGGATGAACTATTTGCGTTGACACAAGAGTAGAGAAACAGTTCAACTTAACAAGACGTGTGTGTTGTGCGATGGGATTACATGCAGTTCACTCGGCCCTTGTTGTCAATGTGCGACCTCTATGGCAACCGTTCGCTCCCCAGGCGCCTCTTCGTGTACCGTGGCAACCGTCCACCGACTCTTCGCCTTTCCCTCTCGATTTGGAACTGCTGTCACACACTAGCTCTTCCTCCCTCCTCCATTTTCCTTCACTCTTCCTTCTGCCATTGTTTGATCATCTTCTCCATGGAGGGAACAAGCCGGAAATGACCCCATTATTCTTGCCCCGATTTGAATGATGACAAGGTGGATGAACTCATTAATTGGTGCGATGTCATCACCTCGGCTAGCATGGCAGGTTCGTTCAAGACCATTCTCGACTCAACTAATAACATCATTACAAGGAACCCAAGGGTTCAGGAGTGGTTTGATCTCCCCTATCTTCTTCGCTGTGACCCTGCTGACTGGCGCGAGGACGAGGGAAGCCTCGCCTTGTGTCAGTTGATGCCGCTTGATAATGATACGTATGATGTTAAGATGCCATCGCTTGAGGGCAAGGCTTGGGCAGGCGCAAATGGAGATTGGGTTGTGAATGGGAACTTGTGAATGTGTACACTTGTCACCGGGTTCCACTTCGAAAAATCTCAGACGACTGCCCAGAGGTTGAGTACATCGGTATTCTACGTGAGTTCAAATACGATCATGCTGACTGTCGTCTACGGAAGATAGCAATTTGTCTTGTTCCCAACCGCTCTTGGGGTTATAGGGATGCTTATGTTGTGGCTATCTTCGACAAGCTTGTTGCCGTCCTTCATTGTTCGACTCGCTGGATATTTCTCAAAAATCAGTTTCTATACACAGATGAGTACTGTGATGCAATTCAATACGAGGGTCTTGTGTTTGCTGCCACCACTCATGGCACTGTTTTTGCATGGAATCCTCATGATTTAGGTACATTTTTCTTCCACCGTAATTATAATTGTTTCATCCACATGCATGCGGGTTAGCTAGTTTCCCTTTACTAATTAACCTTCTTGTGTTTCCAAGGTCCTGTGAACATTCCACCACCTATACTTGAAAATTTTATTAGGACCCATATACTCAGTGGCGCCTGGCAACTTATTCCGATGGATCACCTCTTCTTGTCCGTATACGGGGCACTACTGATGTTACTAAGGAAGCATGTGTTGTCTCGTATGGTCACACTCTCCGGACATATTCCAACATCCTTTGCAGGGTATTCGGGATGGATACTGGTGTACTAGCGCCAACACCTTCTCCCTGGTTCAACATTGAAAGTCTTGGAGGAAACTCGCTCTTCCTTGGACAAAACTATCCAATGATGGTGGAAGGCGATCCAGCTGTTGTTGACACAACGTTGCTACCATTTATGAGAAGCAACTGTATCTATACCTCGGACATTACTACGCTTCCCTACCGTCCCAATATGGGTATTGAAATAGGCTGCTTCAGCCTGGATGATCAGTCCTGCATTGGTCTCGAGATTGGCAGTAGCTGGCCCTTCCCAGAGAATCACTTCTGGTTAAAAGCAAGCGTTTCCAGCGCCGACGAGTGGTTGAGCTGATGTTCATTTCATCGCTTTGTTATTTGTTGTGTGAGAAAAACTTTACTAGAAATGTTTTGTTAGAACTAATCTATAATCCAACGTGTATCCTCCTTGTTGTTGTGGGTTAATGACTTGTTGTATGTAACCAATGGTACATTTGCATATGTGTCCATGAACTCACGCCTGCTAGTGGTGTCCATATGAACAGTGCTAGTGATTTTAGTTGCAAAAATTAGATAGTGCTAGTGATTTGTAGCTGCATATTTTGACAAATCGTAGTGTTACAAGGTTGAAAAATGGCAATGTTACTAGATAAACAAATGTCAATCTTTCCAGTTTGACAAATGGCAACATACCAAAAATGACAGATATGCAAATCTTACCCAATTGTTTGTACGTGGTTGCACACGGGTCATGCAAAACAACCGTTTGCGTTGAAGGCATGTAGAAATCCTGCTCGGCACATTTTCCCTTGGCTTCCTGCGGAAGTTTTCGGTCTGCATAAGGGCGTTATAACTAAAACGTTTGCGATGAGTGTTTTATATTTAAAAACCATTGATGTTTTTTTCAAAAGAAAATCGTTTGATAAGTCTGTACATTAAGAGAAAATGCAAGTCCGTTCAAACAATATCTTTCATTCAGTCACATTGTGAATTTATATTCATATGATCGAGAATTCGAGATACAGTATTAAAACCGAAAAAAACTATTTCCCGCGGCGGCGGAGGCGGCGTGCCGTGCCGTCGTTGTCGTCCTCCGGGACACCGTTGTTGACGTCTTCAAGGCAGCACAAAATGTTCTTCACTTGTAAATCAAAGATAATGTCGTCGCGCGATTGACGGACGGGGAGCGGGAGCATGGCAACTGGCGCCGCTGAGAGGTAGCGGTCGACGGCAGCATCCCATGCCGCTGACGGGGGGTGCGTGCACGGGCACGGGTGCGGCGGGTGCCGCCAAACGCACGGGGACCGGCGCCACGATGGGTGGAGGGGCGCACATGGGCGCGGTGGGTGCAGCCAAACGCACGGGGGCCGGCGGCACGGTGGGTGGAGGGGCGCACGGGCACGAGCACGGGCGCTGGCGCTAGCATGTACACGAGCTCGTGCGGGTCCGCGGATACCTCGCTGACGCTCGCGGCTTCCAGCTCTGCGATAGTGCTCGGCGACCAGCCCGTCAATGCTATGGGGTTGGTCGCTGGCGCGGGTGTGTGGATGGGAGCTGGGATGGGAGCGGGGGCAGCAACCACCGCGGCCAGCTTGTTCTGGGCCATGTCCATGAGGCCCCATTCCTCCTTATTTTCTATATCCTCCGGCTCGTTGTCAACTTCACCAAACTTGAAGACTAGTGGCAGATGATCATTCTGCGCCATGGCGGTGGAGGTCTGCGGGGGGGGGGGGGAATGGGAGGCGAATAGTAAGGCCGCCCGTATTATATAGCGACTCGAGCGCCATTAATGGAGAGGAAGGCGAGTGGCCATGGAAGTCAAAGGGCTCGCTTTGCAGTGAGCCTCCGTAGCATAAAGCTCGCACGCTTCCCGGTGAGCCTACGCATTGGAGGATAGCTTGCATGCCTCTCGGTCAGCCTGCACACCGGACTGTGCTCGCACGCCTCCCTTTCAGTTAAGGTCAAGCAGCTGTCCGCACGGCACCTCCTACAGCCATTAAAACCAAGACACATGGCGTCACGTGAATGGTTAACAGAACACACACGTTTTGAATTATACAAAGGTTTTAGATATTAAGTGGCAGCTATTTTTTTCAAAATGCTTTTGTTGGCTGTCATTATTCGAGTGCCCCTTCTCTCAAAATGGACACAAAAAATACCACATCATGTCGGGCGCCATTCCATGATAGCATGCCAAGTTTCATGAATTTCAGACGAGTTTTGGATTTACTCGAATTTAAAAACCATGCATCTCAATGTTTTGTCGGCAATCAACAGTGCCCTGGTGTTTGAAATTCATTCCCATTTATTGCATGGGACCTAAGCATGCACCCAAGGACAAAGATTTGATTTTTCAACAATTTATATTCACTGGAGAATGTGCATGTAGTTCAAATTTGAATTTTGCACATAAATGCATTGAAAACTCAGTTAATGCATAAAAATGTCCAAACGAACCCCGAAAAATCCCAAAAATTGACACAACACTCCTGTTGTTCTATGTTGACACGAGAAATTTTTTGAAATCAGTAATAGGCAATGGATATCATTTCGTGCCCAAAGGTGGTATCTTCCCTATCGAAACCATCATGCTTCTTGTGAGAAACTCTGGTTTGTGAGATGCTTATACCCGAACCTGCCCCAAATGGGACAAAATTTTCACCACGGCATGTTGATGCCGCTCCATGATAGCATGCCAAGTTTCATGAATTTCAGAGGAGTTTTGGATTTACTAGAAATTAAATACCAGGCATCTCAACGTTTTGCTGGGAATCAACAGTGCCATGGTGTTTGAATTTCATTCCCATCTCTTGCATGGGACCTAGAAATTCACCCAAGGACACACATGTGATTTTTCAACCAACTTTGGTGCATTGGAGCATGTACATGTAGTTCAAATTTGAATTATGCACATAAAATGCCTAGAAAACCCAGTTAATGTATAAAAAGGCCAAACGAACACCGTAAAATTCCAAGATTGAACACAATACTCCTGCTGTTCTATGTTGACACTAGAATTTTTTTGAAAGCATTAAGAGGCAACGGATGTCGTCTCGTCCCCAAAGGAGGTACGTTCCCTATCGAAACCATCATGCTTGTTGTGAGAAGCTCTGATTTGTGAGAAGCTTGTACCCAAACCTGCCCCAAATGGGATAGAATTATCACCATGGCATGTTGATGCCGCTCCATGATAGCATGCCAAGTTTCATGAATTTTAGACGAGTTTTGGATTTCCTAGAATTTAAAAACCAGGCATCTCAATGTTTTGCTGGCAATCAACAGTGCCATGGTGTTTGAATTTCATTCCCATCTCTTGCATGGGACCTAGAAATTCACCCAAGGACACACATGTGATTTTTCAACCAACTTTGGTGCATTGGAGCATGTTCTTGTAGTTAAAATTTGAATTATGCACATAAAATGCATAGAAAACCCAGTTAATGTATAAAAAAGGCCAAACGAACCCCAAAAAATTCCAATATTGAACACAACACTCCTGTTGTTCTATGTTGACACTAGAAATTTTTTGAAAGCAATAAGAGGCAACGGATATCTTCTCATCCCCAAAGGTGGTACATTCCCTATCGAAACCATCATGCTTATTGTGAGAAGCTCTGATTTGTGAGAAGCTTGTACCCAAACCTGCCCCAAATTGGACAAAATTTTCACCACGGCATGGTGATGCCGCTCCATGATAGCATGCCAAGTTTCATCAATTTCAGACGATTTTTGGATTTACTTGAATTTAAAAACCAGGTATCTCAACGTTTTGCCGGTAATCAACAGTGCCCTGGTGTTTGAAATTCATTCACATCTCTTGCATGGGACCTAGAAATTCACCCAAGGACACACATGCGATTTTCAACCAACTTTAGTGCATTGGAGCATGTGCTTGTAGTTCAAATTTGAATTATGCACATAAAATGCCTAGAAAACCAAGCTAATGTATAAAAAAGGCTAAACAAACCCCGAAAAATTCATTCCTATTTCTTCCATGGGACCTGAGGGAGTCCTGGATTAGGGGGTGTTCGGGTAGCCGGACTATACGTTCAGCCGGACTCCCGGACTATGAAGATACAAGATTGAAGACTTTGTCCCGTGTCCGGATGGGACTTTCCTTGGCGTGGAAGGCAAGCTTGGCGATGCGGATATTCAAGATCTCCTACCATTGTAACCGACTTTGTGTAACCCTAACCCTATCCGGTGTCTATATAAACGGGAGGGTTCTAGTCCGTAGGACAACTTCATCATACAACAATCATACCATTGGCTAGCTTCTAGGGTTTAGCCTCCTTGATCTCGTGGTAGATCTACTCTTGTACTACCCATATCATAAATATTAATCAAGCAGGAAGTAGGGTTTTACCTCCATCGAGAGGGCTCGAACCTTCAGATTTGGATTAGTTTGGCAGGCCCACGGTAGATAGAATACTTGGGTCGCCTGTTGAGCCATAATATAGACATCAGGAACATCTAAATGAGTGCTTTGGTTGATTTCAACTAGCCCTACATGTTCATGAGTCCTTCTAGTCTCCTTCGGCTGAAACCAATAACATTTGAAGACTACGACATTCGGTGGATTTTCACCATAGAACAGAAGTTCATAAATTGCTTCAACTCTCCCATAATACTCGGTACCTCCTTCGCCGATAGCAGATACACAACAATTTGTTGACTTTTGATCGGCCATAGATAGCTCTTTGCCATAGGTACGAAAGCGATACCCGTTGATGTCGTACTTGTCAAATGAACGGACCTTATAGTCAAAACCATTAGCGACTTGTCTCAATTCGGCGTCCGTAGACTCTGAATTAGCCTACAAGTTTAATATGAAAGGATTGTTGCATTATGCACAAATTAGCGAATGATATGAAATTGTCTAATAGAAATTACCGTTTGTTTGAACCAAGAGATGAAACCGGGATAGCCACCTCCTTGCTTTGCGAGAAGCTCATACTCTTCGACGGAATCCTTTTGGATCTCCGCTCCATACGAGAATATGGTGACGTATCGACTGTATGACATATCCAGGAATAAGAGTAGTTCAAAGGAAATAGAAGTTGCGAAACAATGTACCGAGAACTTCCTCGATGTACGGCCGCACTTCTATCAGGTTGTTGAAGATATACAACGAAATGGTCCGCCATTCTTCGTTATCCAAAGATACTGGATGTGAAACACTAGCTGGTGCGAGATCCCCTTTGAATAGGCTGAGGTTGGATCCACCCTTTTTAGGCTCGTCAGCATTGTACCGAGGCTTCGGATTATGCAAATGACGATTTTTGGCTTCGTAGTGCGCTGTTACGAAGTTTGCCGCCTCCTCTGTGATGAATGCCTCAGCCATCGATGCTTCAATTCTACGTTTATTTTTACATTTTTCTCGAAGCGTCTTCTGGATCCTCTCAGTTGGGTAGCACCAACGATTTTGCACGGGCCCCCCCAATCTTGCCTCGGTCGGGAGATGCAAAATCAAATGCTGCATTGGATTAAAGAAGCCCGGTGGAAAGATCTTCTCTAACTTGCAGATCAACTCCGGCGCCAACTCTTCCATTTCTTCTAGCACGCCAGGCGATAGTTCTTTCGCACAAAGAACACGGAAGAAATAGCTGAGTTCTGCCAGTACTAGCCATTCATCCTCAGGGATGAAGCCACGCAACATCACCGGCATTACCCGCTCAATCCATATGTGCCAATCATGACTCTTGAGACCAAATATCTTCAGTTTATCAAGATTCGCTCCCCTCTTTAGATTCGCTGCATACCCATCGGGGAACATCAACTGCTGTTGCACCCACAAGAGAATTTCCCTCATAGCTGGCCTTCCAAGATTGAACCATGCCTTTGGCTTCGTCCAGTTCTGCTTTCCTTTCGGTTCTTTCATGTTTTGTAACGGCCTATCACATAGCGCCTCCAGATCGACTCTAGCCTTAGTATTATCCTTTGACTTCCCATCTATGCCGAACAATGTACCAAAAAGTGCCTCGGCGATATTCTTCTCAGTGTGCATCACGTCGATGTTGTGTGGGCAAAGGAGGTCTTTGAAGTAAGGCAGATCCCATAAGCATGTTTTGTGAGTCCACGCATGCTTAGTATTATACCCCTTGAAGTACCCTGGACGTTGTGGATCTGGCTCAAGAGCGTTTAACTGATCCAGGGTCTGTTGGCCTGTCAATGCAGGTGGTGCAGAGTTTTTGACAACTCTACCCCTGATGAAGTTCTTCTTGTCTTTCCTGAACTTATGGCGAGGATCCAGGAACTTTCTATGCATGTCGAAGCAAGAAAACTTGCGACCGGCCTGAAGCCAACGAAACTCAAGAGCTGCCTTGCATGTGGGGCACGGGAACCTTCCATGCACACACCTGCCAACGAATAGCGCATACGCCGGCAAGTCATGCGTCGAGTACATGTACCAGACACGTATTATGAAGTTCCGTTTGCTAAAGGCATCGTATGTCTTGAACCCATTATCCCAGGCTTCTTGCAATTCGTCCTTAAGCGGCTGCATGTACACATTCATATTTTTGCCCGGATAGTTGGGTCCTGGAATTATCAACGTCAGGAAAATGTTCTTTCTTTGCATAATCTGTCCGGGGGGGGGAGATTGAGTGGAAAGACAAATACGGGCCAACAACTGTATTGGGCTGCCGTCATACCAAACACACTGAACCCATCCGTGCTGATGCCGACTCGAGGATGCCTCGGATCTGCCGCTTTGTCAGCATGTAATTCATCAAACCTTTTCCACGCAACACCATCCGATGTGTGTACCATCATCAGATTCCCATCTGCATCTAGTTCGGTTCTTTTGCCTGTTTTGTGCCATGTCATCTGTCTGGCCGTCTCTTCGACCATGAAAAGACGTTGAAGTCTTGGTACGATTGGCATATACCGAAGAACACTAACGGGGATTTTGGTCTGTGTCTTCTCACCCATACCGTTGTCTACCACAATATACCTGGAAGACTTGCAAATGGGACAATAGTTCAAGTCCGCATAGTCAAGCCTAAATAAGGCACATCCTTCCTCACAGGCATGTATCTTCTCATAGGGCATCTTCAGTGCACGGAGGATTTTGTCCGACTGGTACAGGTTTGCAGGCATTACATGGCCTTTGGGTAGAAAGCGTCCAAATACTATCATAATTGCGTCATAGCATTCTCTGCCCAAGTTGAACTAAGCCTTCAGAGCCATTACTTGTGAGATGGCATCCAACTGACAAAGCTCAGTGTGCTCGTGGAGCGGACGTTTCGAAGACTCCAACATTTCGTTGAAGGCCTTTGCAGATTCCTCCATCTCCTCGTCCGAATCCCGAGCATCATCATAGCCTTGCACCATGTTTTCCATCCCGGTACCATGCTCGTCGGTGTGACGACGATCCACCTCAGCTCGGTCACATTGGGCAGACTCACCATGAAATGTCCACACCGTATAATCGGGCGTAAAACCACTCTTCTGCAGGTGTTTGCCCATTTCAGCCTCTGTCTTCTTTTCCCAATTGCCGCACCGGAAACAGGGGCACCAGGTTTTCTTTTGGCCATTTGCAAATGCGGCTTGCACAAACCCCTTAGTTTTTGTGAACCATTCAGCGCTCCATTTGTTCTGACTAGTGTGACCGGTATACATCCAAGCACGGTCACTCATCTTGACTTTCAGAGCTACTGGACACACAATAATTATATATGTAATTCACCATGTATATATTCATCAGTTGATCTACTTTGTCAATTTTATTACGTCCATGCAACCTACACTCTAATAGGTAATGATAGGTCCTAATCCCACCCATGTATGTGTAGATTGGGTATAATTTCCCACGCTATGCTCCGGATCCGACGCAAAATTTCGGCAGCACCTGCCCGCTGTTCTCCTGATACACGTCTCTGCAATAAACAGAGAGGATGTGTACCCGGAGAACAACAGGGGAGGCACTGACGAAATATATGCGTCGGATCCGGAGCAAAGCATATGTAAAAACGAACCCAATCTACACATACTCGGGCTGTCCATGGATAGCGTTGGACAATTCAAATGAATCAAGGTTATAAATATGCAAATGCATGCATATTTATAACTATGACGCTTTCGAACGGGAGACACATATTGGTTACGCATACTGATGATTCAAGACACATATATAGCTAGCTATCAAGTTTCATCGGAATAGATCAAATAATTAATGGGGGAGGAGGACTTGTCATTTGTGCTCACCCACGAACGAAGGGGCAGAGCTCGTCAAACGCACGGCGAGGTCGTCGAACACCAAACCTCGCAGCGATGAAACAACTGCACATTTAAAACTACACGATCAACACAATTATATATGATGTTTTTCATAACAAAATCGAAAAATATATGACCTAACTAATAATTCACAAATATATGACCCCGTCGGCCTCTGGAAGGCCAAAGAACACCTTTTCGGGAGGTGTCGGTGGTCGGGGTGTCCTGTCGGTGTCGGGGTGCCGGGTCGGGGTCGGGGTGTCGGGGTCGGGGTCTAGGGGTCGGGGTGTCGTGTCGGGGTGCCGGGTCGGGGTCGGGGTGCCGTGTCGGGTCGGGTTTTTCCCCTCTTTTTTCCTTTTCTTCTTCTTCCTATTCTTCCTTTTCTTCCTTTTCTTCCTTCTTTTTCTTCTTCTTCTTCTTCTTCTTCTTCTTCTTCTTCTTCTTCTTCTTCTTCTTTCCTTTTTCCTTTTCTTCTTCTTCTCCTCCTCTCCTCTTTTTTCTTCTTCTTCTTCCTCTTCTTCTTTTTTCTTCTCCTCCTCCTCCTCTTCTTCTTCCTTTCCTTTTTCCTCTTCTTCTTCTCCTCCTCTCCTCTTTTTCTCTTCTTCTTCTTCTTTCCTCAAACTAAACTAAACCTAAAACTAAAACTAAAACTAAATCTAAATTAAACATAAACCTAAAACTAATAAAACAGAAAAAAAAGGAAAAAACTAAATCTAAACCTAAAACTAAACTAAAACTAAACCTAAAACTAAATCTAAACTAAAATTAAAAAAGAAAAAAACAGAAAAAAACAGAAAAAAGGAGGGGGGCTCACCTGGGGGCAGGGCCGGTGGAGGAGGGGGGCGGGGCGGTGGAGGAGCTGGCCGGGGCGCCGGGGCGGCCTGGGGCGGCGGGGGCCGGGCCCGGGGCGGTGGAGGAGCTGGCCGGGGCGGCCTGGGGCGGCGGGGGCCGGGCCCGGGGCGGGCGCGGGGCGGCGGGGCGCCGGGGCGCGGGGCGGGCGCGGGGCCGGGGGGGGGCGGGGCCCGGGAGGCGGGGGCGACGGGGCGGCGGCGGCGGGGGCGAGAGGCGGCAGCGGTGGGCCGGGTGGGAAGTGGGGCGAGGAGAGAACAGAGAGGGGCGACGGGGGGTATACGGGCCGTTAGGTACTGCCTCTTTGCCGACCGCCCCTCTTTGCCGTCCGCCTTTTGCCTCTTTGCCGTCTGCTGGCAGACGGCAAAGAGGTGGGCCGTTAAGTGTTTCCCAAACGGGCGGGGGGTGGGGGCCACCTCTCTCTTTGCCGTCCGCCAGCTGACGGCAAAGATTCTTTGCCGTCAGCTGGCGGACGACAAAGATCTGGCGGACGGCAAAGAGCTTGTTTGCCGTCCGCCAGATCTTTGCCGTCTGCTTTTTGGTAGCTGATGGCAAAGAGCTTCTTTGCCGCCAGCTAGCAGACGGCAAAGAGCTGGCAGATGGCAAATTAGCTGATTCCAGTAGTGCTTGTCTCCTGTTACCATCCGGCCTAGACGCACAGTTCGGGACCCCCTACCCGAGATCCGCGGGTTTTGACACCGACATTGGTGCTTTCATTGAGAGTTCCTCTGTGTCGTCACTTTTAGGCCCGATGGCTCCTTTAATCATCAACGACGAGGCGGTCCAGGGTGAGACTTTTCTCCCCGGACAGATCTTCGTCTTCGGCGGCTTCGCACTGTGGGCCAATTCGCTTGGCCACCTAGAGCAGATCGAAAGCTACGCCCCTGGCCATCCGGTCAGGTTTGGAAGCTTAAACTACACGGCAGATATCCGCGGGGATTTGATCTTCGACGGATTCGAGCCACAGCCAAGTGTGCCGCATTGTCTCGAGGGGCATGACCTAGCTCTGCCACCGAACAGCGCCCTATAGGCCGCACACGCACCAGTTCCGACCCTTAATTTGAAGCATATTGCGCCAATCGAGGATCAGCGGTTGGACGTCACCTTGGGGGCTGCGATCTCAAAGGCGATCGAGCCGAACGCCAGCCCCGCACTCTGCATGACCCGTGACTCCGAGGATCCGGATTCCTCTCCGGACTCCGAACCCCCCGCGCCCCTGCCAATCGAATCCGATTGGGCGCCGATAATGGAGTTCACCACCGCGGACATCTTTCCGCACTCGCCCTTCGGCGACATCCTGAATTCTCTGAAGTCTCTCTCTTTATCAGGAGAGCCCTGGCCAGACTACGGTCAGCGAGGATGGGATACGGACGATGAAGAAATTCAAAGCCCACCCACCACCCACTTGGTAGCCACTGTCGACAATTTAAACGACGTGCTCAACTTCGACTCCGAAGACATCAATGGTATGGACGACGATGCAGGAGACACATATGAACCAACGCCTATAGGGCATCGGACGGCCACCTCACCTCATGATGTGTATATGGTGGATACCCCTAAAGGTAGCGACCACGAGGTAAACGGGGATAGAACGAAGGATCAATCCCTTGAAAAACAATCAAAGCGTCGGCGTAAACGCCGACCAAAGCCCCGCCTCGATACAGACCCAGCCATAGAGCAGGATGAGCCAGCAGGCGACGATCATGCCCTAGAGCAACCGTCCGAACAGGGCAGCCCGGATGAAGAAACTGAGCATCCCTCCCTGTAACACCCCGGATGTAACTTTCCCTATTTGTACTCCAACTCTTGCCGTTTCCAGCGTTAAGTTAATTTATTTCCTCGGGTTCGGGTTTTTTTCTCCGTGTGTTGTTGTCGTTGTCATGCTTCTCATATCATGTCATCATGTGCTTTGTATTTGCATACGTGTTCGTCTCATGCATTCGAGCATTTTCCCCGTTGTCTGTTTTGCATTCCGGCGCTTCGTTCTCCTCTAGTGTTCATTTCTAGCTTTCTTCCATGTGTGGGGTTTAAGCATTTCCGGATTGGACCGAGACTTGCCAAGCGGCCTTGGTTTACTACCGGTAGACCGCCTGTCAAGTTTCGTACCATTTGGACTTCGTTTGATACTCCAACGGTTAACCGAGGGACCGAAAAGGCCTCATGTGTGTTGCAGCCCAACACCCCTCCAATTTGGTCCAAAAACCCACCTAACTCTGCTCCATCATCTAGAGCGTTCGATCACGATCGCGTGGCCGAAAACCGCACCTCATTTGGACTCTCCTAGCTCCCTCTATGCCTATTTAAACACCCCTCCGTTTCCGGAACTCCCCTCTCCCCGAAACCCTAAAAATCCACCGCGCCGCACCGGACATTGTCCGTCCGGGCCGGACATCACCGCCGCCGCGAATCGCGCGCCGCCACGTGGCCGCGGGACCGCATCGCCGCGCCTCCCCACCGCCCGGCCCGCCGAGGCCCGTAGCGGGCCCCCACGGGCCCAGTCGCCGCCGCCCGCACCCGCGTCGCCCCACCGCCATCTCCTCCCGAGCCGGCGACGCCCCCCGCCGCACTCTGCCGTCTTCCCCAGCCCCGGCTGCCCGAGCCGCCGCGTGCCATCGCCGGCGTCGTCGACCCGCGGGAGGCAGCCGCCTCCTCCCGGCGCCGCCGCCTCCGGCCGCCTCCGCAGCGCCGCCCGCCGCAGCCGCCGCCGCCGACTCCACCCCGGCCAGATCCGGCTGCCGCACCACTGGATCCGGCCAATACCTCTTCTCTCCGGCTGTCTACAGTGCAGATCCGGCGAGCTCCTTGATTTCCACGCCGGGTCAAACCCTAATCCGGAGGTTGAATTTTTCCTAAGTCCTGAAATTTGCAGATCCAAGTGCTCCTGTTCGAGACCCCGTAACTTTGCATCCGTTGCTCCGATTCATGCATATAGCATATCAGAATGTTCATCTCAGAGAGTACATCATTTCGTTACATTGCATCATTTTCATTTGAGTTCATCTTGATGCCCGAAATGCTGTTAGAAGAGGGCTACTTGAGATTATTGTCAGATCTACTACTCCGTTTAGGTTTTTGTCATTTTTGCCATGATTATTATGTGCATGCTATGCCCTAATGCTCTACATGTGTTTTGTTAAGGGTTTTGTCATCTTTCCATAGGTGCAACCCATGTATTTTTGTGATGTGTGTGGTGACTAGTGCAAGCTTGCAAAGTGGTGCACTTGCTAATTCTGTTTTCAGGGACTTAGTAATTTCACTAAGTCCTAGAGCTGTTTATCTCATGATGCCATATGTTCATGTTGTTTCCTAGTGATCCGTGCCTCTTTTGAGGATGATCAGTAATGATGTTTTGTTAATATTGTAGTGCTGTATCCATCCATGTATTTTCTTGCAATTATGGAGCACCCTAGCTTGGGTCAATCGAGCTCGACTTTTGCTACTTCGTGAATCTGGGCAGATTGTCAACTTGTTTGCAATTTTGCCGGTGATGTTGTAGTTGATCCGTGCATGCTATGCTATAGTTCTTGCCATGTCTAGCTTGAATTTTGTGTGCTCTTGATGGGTGTATGCTTGTCTTGCCATTACTTGCGCCGTAGTGAGTGCATCGAGGTCGTAAACATGCCTACTTGAGTTATATTTCAGCATGTGTCAGTTTTCACTAAGTCTGAAAACTGATTATGTTTTTGCTATGTTCACATGCTTGCAATTGTATTTTCTGATCCCTTTTGGCTCAAGGTCACTAAGGGACTTTTGTTAAGCTCTTTGAGTAGCTCCATGCCATGATTTACTTTGCCATGTTCAGGTCCTGTAGCATGTAGTTTTGTTGCTCCGAAGAGGGCTACCTGATCTGAAATTCCAGACAAGTGTTAATTTCACTAAGTCTGAAATCTGTTTGCCATATGCATTTTTGCCATGGTTGTTTGAACCTGTTAATGGAAGAATTGGCCATAGCTCAGTGCTAGACTTTTGTTAAGCATCTTGTATGCATCCCTGCCATGTATTTTGTTGTCATGTTTGGTTGTTGTAGCATGTTCATCTCATTGCATTTAGTTCGCTACTTGCTGTAAATCGCAGACCGGTGTCATTTTTGAATCGCTTGCCATTTCCAAACCGTAACTCCGATTCTGGCGTTCTTTATATCGTTTTCAAGCGATTTCGTCTCATCTTTCCAGTGGAACACTTGGATTTTCATGTTGAGGTCAGGTTCTTGCATTTCCTGTCATATCTTGCATTTTGCATCCCGCATCGCATCCCGCATAGCATACCGTCTTTGCATTGCGTTGTTTGAGTTTGCACGTGGTTGACTGTATCCTTGTTGCTTGTTTGTCTTGTTTGGGTAGATCCAGGAGACGAGTTCGCTAATGAGGAGCCCGTTGAGTTTGCTTTCGAGGATCCAGTCAACTCTGACAACTGTGCAGGTAAGATGATCATACCCTCGAAATCACTACTATCTTTGCTATGCTAGTTTGCTCGCTCTTTTTCTATGCCATTGCTACGATGCCTACCACTTGCTTGCAAGCCTCCCAAATTGCCATGTCAAACCTCTAACCCACCATGTCCTAGCAACCCTTTGATTGACTATGTTACCGCTTTTGCTCAGCCCCTCTTATAGCGTTGCTAGTTGCAGGTGATGATTGGAGGCCGTTCCTTGTTGGGACATTTATTTACTTGTTAGGATATCATTATTTTATCTTGTTATCTTAATGCATCTATATACTTGGTAAAGGGTGGAAGGCTCGGCCTCTCGCCTAGTGTTTTGTTCCACTCTTGCCGCCCTAGTTTCCGTCATATCGGTGTTATGTTCCCGGATTTTGCGTTCCTTACGCGGTTGGGTTATAATGGGAACCCCTTGATAGTCCAGCAATGCCCAACTTTGGTTTTACCATTCGCCACCTAGCCTTTTTTCCCTTGGGTTCTGCAGACTCAAGGGTCATCATTATTTTAACCCCCACGGGCCAGTGCTCCTCTGAGTGTTGGTCCAAACTGTCAGCCGCCGGTGGCTACCAGGGGCAACTCTGGGCTGGCCTACCAGAAGTTTAGACAATCTGAGTGTGCCCCGAGAAAGAGATAT
Source organism: Triticum urartu (assembly GCF_003073215.2). NCBI lineage: Eukaryota > Viridiplantae > Streptophyta > Magnoliopsida > Poales > Poaceae > Triticum > Triticum urartu. The sequence continues at coordinate 109,650,517 of NC_053025.1, forward strand.
GTGCAGCTCCTATCGGGATTTGTCGGCACATTCGGGCGGTGTTGCTGGTCTTGTTTTAACCTGTCGAAGTGTCTTGAAGAACCGAGATACCGAGTCTGATCGGAACATCTTGGGAGGAGGTCTATTCCTTCGTTGACCGTGAGAGCTTTTCATGGGCTAAGTTGGGACTCCCCTGTAGGGATTGAACTTTTGAAAGCCGTGCCCGCGGCTATGGGCAGATGGGAATTTGTTATTGTTCGGTTGTAGATAACTTGATCCTTAATTAATTAAAATGAATCAACTAAGTGTGTTACCGTGATGGCCTCTTCTCGGCGGAGTCCGGGAAGTGGAAATGGTGTTGGAGTAATGTTTGCGCAGGTTGCTCTCTAGTTTCATGCTCGCGCTTTGCCTCCTCTTCTCGCTCTCTTTTGCGAATAAGTTAGCCACCATACTTGCTAGCCGCTTGCTGCAGTTCCACTCATATTTACCTTGCCTTACCTATAAGCTTAAATAGTCTTGATCGCGAGGGTGCGAGATTGCTGAGTCCCTGTGGCTCACAGATTACTATTACACCAGATGCAGGGCCTGATGATTCCGCTCCAGGAGACGCGTATGAGCTCAAGTGGGAGTTCGACGAAGACTCTCAACGTTACTATGTTTCCTTTCCCGATGATCAATAGTGGTGCCCAGTTGGGGGTGATTGGGACCGTGTCGCATGTTGGGTTCTCTTTTATTTTGGCGCTGTAGTCGGGCCATGAGTGTTTGGATGATGTAATGTTATTTATGTACTTGATTGCCGTGGCGAGTGTAAGCCAACTATGTTATCTCCCCTTTTATTATTATATTACATGGGATGTTTGTGAAGATTGCCTAACTTGCGACATATGCCTTCAATGCGATTATGTCTCTAAGTCGTGCCTCGACACGTGGGAGCTATAGTCGCATCGAGGGTGTTACACTCCCCTGGCAAAAATGGCATTCCGGACAACCTTACGCCAGATAAACCCGCGGAGAAGAAGAACCTCCACAAGAGGCTCGTTGCAACCGCACGCAGCCTGAAAAAACAGAAGCGGAAGCTCAAGACTGCAGAAGATGCACTCAGGATCAGATGGAGTAAAGTAATCAACAGCGCAGACAAATACGGCGATAGTCGCCGCACTAAAAGCTATCCGAAGTGAAAGCTACTGCCTGAATTCGACGAAGAGGCCTTAGAGCCCTCGCACTCAAAAAGTAAGAAAGCCACACGGTCGGATAGACGACCCCATAGCCAGCATAAAGCGGTAAATGGCGCCGCACTTAAGCCGGCACGCGACCCACTTACGGATTCACATCAAAAAGATGGCCCAGCCAGGTACATTTATGGGCCAAGAAAGCAAGCTCTCGTAAGCAATGCAATAAAACCGTTATCAGAATCCAGCACACCCAAATACAGGGGCGCCCCACATCCCCTATGTTTCACCGATGAGGTCCTGGATTATGAATTTCCAGCGGGATTCAAACCCGTAAACATAGAGGCATATGATGGAACAACAGACGCTAGAGTCTGGATAGAGGATTACATCCTCCACATACACATGGCTAGAGGAGATGATCTCCACGCCATCAAATATTTACCACTAAAGCTTAAAGGACCAGCCCGGCATTGGCTTAAAAGCCTTTCTGAAAACACAATTGGAAGCTGCGAAGAGCTCGAGGACGCTTTCCGAGCAAATTTTCAAGGGACTTATGTCCGTCCTCCGGATGCTGACGACCTCAGTCACATAACACAACAGCCCGGAGAGTCAGCTCGGCAGTTCTGGAATAGATTTCTTACTAAAAAGAATCAGATAGTCGACTGTCCGGACGCCGAAGCCCTAGCAGCTTTCAGGCACAATGTCTGAGACGAGTGGCTCGCCAGACACCTCGGCCAAGAAAATCCAAGAAAAATGGCCGCATTAACAAGCCTCATGACCCGCTTTTGCGCAGGAGAGGACAGCATACACATGGCTAGAGGAGATGATCTCCACGCCATCAAATATTTACCACTAAAGCTTAAAGGACCAGCCCGGCATTGGCTTAAAAGCCTTTCTGAAAACACAATTGAAAGCTGCAAAGAGCTCGAGGACGCTTTCCGAGCAAATTTTCAAGGGACTTATGTCCGTCCTCCGGATGCTGACGACCTCAGTCACATAACACAACAGCCCGGAGAGTCAGCTCGGCAGTTCTAGAATAGATTTCTTACTAAAAAGAATCAGATAGTCGACTGTCCGGACGCCGAAGCCCTAGCAGCTTTCAGGCACAATGTCTGAGATGAGTGGCTCGCCAGACACCTCGGCCAAGAAAAGCCAAGAACAATGGCCGCATTAACAAGCCTCATGACCCGCTTTTGCGCAGGAGAGGACAGCTGTTTGGCAAGATGTAGCACCAGCGACCCAAGTACATCCAAAACAAGGGATGGAAACGGAAAATCGCGACGCAACAAGGAACGTCGCCGGACTAAGGAAAACAGTCCAAAGAGCACGGCAGTCAACGCCAGATTCAAAGGCTCACGGCAGAATCAGAAAAAGCCGCCCATCCAGGATAACTGAGATGATTTATCCAACCTAAACAAAATCCTGGACAGGATATGTCAAATACACAGTACTCCAGGGAGGCCTGCTAACCATACCCACAGAGATTGTTGGGTTTTCAAACAATCCGGCAGACTCAACGCCGAACACAAGGGGCTCGAAACACCAAGTGAAGACGAGGACGAACCCCAAAAGCAGAGCACCAGGAAACAGAAGAATTTCCCACAAGAAGTAAAAACAGTAAACCTACTTCACATAACAAAACGTGCGGCGCCCATAAAGGTACGCGCCACACGATCCATCCCAAAGGGGTCCCGCCACTGGTTGTCAAAACCAATCATCTTCGATCATCTGGATTATTCAAGAAGTACCAGGAACGCAGGCTGGACTGCCTTGGTACTCGATCCAATAATTGGCGGGCTCCAGTTTTCAAATGTCCTAATGGACGGCGGCAGTGGACTAAACCTGATATATCAGGACACAATCCATCACATGGGGATAAACCCAACAAGAATCCGCCACAGCAAAACCTCCTTTCAAGGGGTAGCGCCCGGTCCGGACACCCACTGCATGGGTTTTATCTGGCTCGAAGTTATATTCGGCTCTACCGATAACATCCGCTGCGAAAGGCTAACTTTCCACATCGTCCCATTCTCAAGTCGCTATTAAGCACTGCTGGGGCACGAAGCTTTCGCCCGCTTTAACGCAATACCACATTATGCATCTCTCACGCTTAAAATGCCCGGTCCACGAGGCATCATCTCCTTGAAGGGGAAACATTGAGCGCTCCTCCCCCGAGCGGAGGATTGTGCGGCCGCTTTAACAGCCCCACAGTACAATGGCTTCACCAGTCAGAACATCCGAACAGGTCATTAAGACCACGGGCACGGATAGACGAGCCCGGCATGCTCTAGACGCTCCGCATATATAAGAGAAAATAAAGCTCAATTTTACATATTTTACTTTATATTTGTTTACATAATACAATTGTTTTTCGGCACGAATTTTTTATTTTTCTTTTCAACTTAGTTCCTCTCTTTCACAAATGAGCATCGTGTTGCGCCCGTCCAGGATACGGCACAACGGAGACACAGGCGCAGACGTGCAGTAGGGACCCATTCTAAGGATTCTTTTCAGATTAAGACCCTGCGTAAACCTTTTTTACTGTCTCTTGTTGCTACACATCCCCTGGTTCTATAACCAAGGAGGAGGCTAGCGTCTTGGCATGTGGCCACGTCAGAATTCCTGCGCGTACCTGGACACTAGGGGCTTATAACTAAGAGCATTCCTTAACTCTCTCTCATAAAGACCGAATACCTTAGGGAGTGTTCGGCGTCGCGAGTTTGGCCTTATATGCATCAGCTCCGAATCATGATTTTGGTCAATGTTGGGTTGCCCGGCTCCTGTGTTCGGCCGCCTTACGTTCCGCTCTATCGGCTAAGGCAGCACCATGAGAACTACTGCGATTGTGCCCCGGTTCGGCCGGGCGAGCACCTCAGTAGAGAAAGCCGAAAACCGACTGTCATGATATAGCGCGAGACTGGTTAACCACTCGATGACTCTCCGGAATCTATAGGATTCCTCTACATTAACGAAGGGCCATTTCCCGGCCAGGCACACACGCGCCCCGAACTCGGGCGAGCGCAGTCGCCACCAAGGGCTATCTAAAGAGTCCCACTGTCAAGCTCCTATGGCTAAGTGAAAGTGTTAAAGCATTATAGTCCGGTTGCCTGGCTCGCTGCGCCATCACCTCCTTTGGAGGACCAAGACGTTGGATTAAGTGTGAAAAAGCGCCTTCTGCGAGCACCCCCTCACTATGTGCGTGGGGGCTGAAGCCAACGATTGCCATCTTTCAGATTTTATATTAAAAACGGCCGCACAGGAGGTGTTTCCCATACTTGAAGGCACAAGTATAAAAACCTATTACAATTCATCAAAATACTATTTTATAATTACATATGCTATCAGAACATAGCATCCTTTGAGCACTGCGTCTCTATTACACGAGCGCCTTCAAGGACTTCCTAAAAATAGTGTTCGGAGGGTACTCGGCTTCTGTCTGAATCTCGGGACGCAACAACGGTGGTCTCCATCTCCGCCCAATATGTCTTGACACGGGAAAGAGCCATCCGTGCGCCCTCTATGCATGCTGACCTCTTCATTGCATCGATACGGGGCACCGCATCAAGGAGTTGCTGCACCAAGCCGAAATAACTCTTCGGCTCCGATCTCCCCGGCCACAAATGACCCATGACGAACTTCATGGCGAGTCCGGACAACCTATTCAGTTCGGCCCATTGAGCCAGACGATCGTCCACTGCCAGCGGACGCTCTGGATTGTGGAACTGCGACCAGAACAGCTTTTCCACTTCGCGATCTTTTTGATCTCGAAAGTGTTCGGTCGCATAAGCAGAACTTGCTGCCAAATCGAGATAGGTGTCCTCCACACTCCACATCCGGTCCAACGGAGAAAACTTCGGATCGCAAAACTTCCTCCGCAGCATAAAGGGCTTTCCAGCCGCAATCTGTTCGGCCTGACGCAGCTCCTCCTTCGCAGCTCTCATCGCAGAGCGAGCGTCCTTGGCATCGGCAACGGCCTTCTCTAAGTCCGTCTGTCTCGCCCGGTCTTCTTTCTCAAGAAGTTTGCAATGGTCTGCAGCGCTCTTTAATTTCACGGTCATTTCGGCCATCTCCTCCTTGCTTCGGCAGTGAGCAGCCTGTTCGGCTCTCAGCTCTTCAAGGGCTTTCTCGCAGCCGCATCACTTTTCCTGGCTTGTTCCTTAGCTCAGGCAAGTTCTGCCCTAAGACTCTCCACGGCGGCCGCACCATCTGCGTCAAGCACACACATTGTAAGACACTGGCATGAAGCTCCTCTTACCTGATGCCGCCTGAGGAAATACATACCTTGAGCCTCATCAAGCCGCTTGTTGACAAGCGCGATGTCGGCATCTGCCACGTCCAGTTGCCGCTTTAGTTCGGCCAAATCATCAGTTCGGCTCGATTCCGGACACCTCGCCACCTACATTCAAAGGTGACACCTTAGACCTGGGATTATGATCCTCTGCGCGCCGTCATTTCTTGACGACGCACAGAGTCTCAGGGGCTACTATCTATACAGGGCGCATCTTATTTATGCGCAACTGACAAAAGTGTACACTATTTAAACGTACCACAAAGCCCGTCAGTAAACTCCTGACGGCCTCGTGCAATCCGCTTTCCGTGGATGAAATCCTTTCAATCACCGTGACCATCAATGCGCGGTGCTCCTCTGAGATAGAAGCTCGCCCCAGCAGATTCTTTAGCTCCTCTGGCCGAGCAACAGACGGTGCCGGACTTGTCCCGTGGCCTCTTTCGGAGGCCGGATGCGGAGAACCTTGGGGGGCCACATAGCAATCTTCCGCCCCTGCCGGATTCGGAGAAGCCCTCCGTGACGACACCTCAGGTTCGCCCACCTCACTAGGCGGTACGGCAGGGGGAGGCGTTCCGCTCTCCATCATCTCCGGAAGAAGATCCCCCGAAGACGAGGTCTGCTGAGAAGGGATGAGGTCCGAACTACAAGGTAAAATTTCGGTTAATCTTCTCAGGTTTAAACACAAGGATCCTTCTTTTAAAATATACAATCTTTCTCTACTTACGGCTCACTGGAGGGCTGACTCCTTTGAGGGCATAGTTCGGACGAGGAACCCCCCGGCATCGGACCCTCTGACGAGGATTTTTTACCCCGCTTTAGGGCCACGGGCTCCGGGTCATCAGAGGCGGCCCTCTTCTTGCCCTTAGAAGAGGAATTGTCGGTTCCTCCCTTCGAAACAGCCTCCTTTGAGGAGGCCATAGTTTCCTTGTCCTCTCCCTCACTTCTCTCCAGAGGCACAATCTTCAACATCCCGACAAGCACGGGATCCGCCCTGGTCTCAGGAAGGGGAGCCGGACACTTGATTAGCTTTGCTTTTGCTATCCACTCCTATTTAAAAAGGACATCTCTTTTAGGGGAGAATTTATGACAATTATATGGATAGCGAGTCCGGGCACAAGGTTACTTACTTGAGTATCCAGACGATTGCAGCTTAAACCTGCATCCTCGGTTAAATCCGGACACATTGCTTGTGATCCGAAGAACAACTTGTACATCTCCACGGGCGTTGCGCCCATAAAATGTTGGAGAGCTCGTGGTCCCTCCGGATTAAACTCCCAGAAGCGGAGGGAGCGACGTTTGCCGGGCAAGGTTCGGCGGATCAGCATAACTTGCATCACTTTGACCAAGTTGAGGTCTCTTTCCAAGAGAGCCCTGATTCGGCCCTGCAACAAAGGCACGTCCTGAGATGGCCCCCAGTCTAGGCCTTTATTGACCCATGACCCTAGCTGTTGTGGGGGACCCGAGCGAAAGGTAGGCGGCGCCACCCATTTGGTTCCCCTGGGAGCGGTGATATAGAACCACTCCCGTTGCCATAAGCCGAGCTCCTCTTGAAAAGAGCCCTCGGGCCAGGGAGCATCAGCATTCTTACTTATAACAGCGCCTCCGCACTCTGCGTGCCGTCCCTCGACCATCTTCGGCTCCACTTTAAAGGTCTTGATCCAAAATCCGAAGTGAGGGGTAACACAGAGGAACGCTTCACACACGACGATGAATGAGGAAATATGGAGGATGGACTCCGGAGCTAAGTCGTGAAATTCCAACCCATAATAGAACAGCAGCCCCCTCACAAAGGGATCCATTGGGAAGCCTAATCCCCGAAGGAATGAGATATGAACACCACACTCTCACCAGGCTAGGGACTGGGAAACGCCTGCCCTTGAGCAGGCAACCTATGCGAAATTTCGCCGGTCAAGAACTTAGCTTCTCTCAACTTTAGCATGTCCTCCTCTGTCATCCATCGGCCTTGAAAGTTGGAACCGGACATTGTCGATGGTCCGAAGCGCCTGAAATCTAGAGCCTAGGGTGTTGGAACTCGAGGCGATGGGCGAACTCGTTTGAGCTTGGAAAAAAGGAGTAGGGCCTTGGTCTCTTTATAAGAGGTTGAATACCAAGAGCCCTCCCCGTGACCGTTTGGGACTCGCCTTTAATCGAGAAAACATGCTAAACGGGCACGATTGGGTTACCCACGACCGTGTTGATGAGAATCCCGTAAATAAAGGGGACACGATCTCTGCGTTGACAAGACGTGCCAAGGAAACCGCCTCGCAAAACGCGCTGAGGTGGAGAAGTGAAAACGATTCGAATAAGGGCTTGGCCGTAGTGTGATGTTAGCTACAGAATACGTCAGCAGATCAGATTTGCGTTAATGTTATTCTCTCTATGGCAATATGTGGAAACTTATTTTGCAGAGACGGACACTACTCTTGGTGTTTACAATCTTTTATGAAGAACTTGGAGGAGGAACCCGCCTTGCAATGCCGAAGACAATCTGAGCGCCGGACTCGTCGTCATTGAAGCCTGGTTCAGGGGCTACTGAGGGAGTCCTGGATTAGGGGGTGTTCAGGTAGCCGGACTATACCTTCAGCCGGACTCCCGGACTATGAAGATACAAGATTGAAGACTTCGTCCCGTGTCCGGATGGGACTTTCCTTGGCGTGGAAGGCAAGCTTGGCGATGCGGATATTCAAGATCTCCTACCATTGTAACCGACTTTGTGTAACCCTAACCCTATCCGGTGTCTATATAAACGGGAGGGTTCTAGTCCGTAGGGCAACTTCATCATACAACAATCATACCATAGGCTAGCTTCTAGGGTTTAGCCTCCTTGATCTCGTGGTAGATTTACTCTTGTACTACCCATCTCATCAATATTAATCAAGTAGGAAGTAGGGTTTTACCTCCATCGAGAGGGCCCGAACCTGGGTAAACTTCGTGTCCCTTGTCTCCTGTTACCATCCAGCCTAGACGCACAGTTCGGGACCCCCTACCCGAGATCCGCCGGTTTTGACGCCGACAGGACCTAAGCATGCACTGACACATATTTGATTTTTCAACCAATTTGTATGCACCGGAGCATGTGCATGTAGTTTAATTTTGAATTGTGCACCTGAAATGGCTAGAAAACCAGTTTAATGTATGAAATGTCCAAACGAACCGTGAATAATTCCAATTCTTTTACGACACACATACAGTTGCATGTTCACTGCAGATAAAAGGTCTAGTAATTCAAATACCGTCCATTGCCGCTGTGACCCAATTTTGTAATTCAAATCAAGTAGATCCCACACAGTTTATTCTCACCAACCGTGTGAGATGTAGTACAAAATAGCTTGGAGCACCGTCGATGTATAGTACGCCTATGGCTTATGCAAGAAGGTGTGTCGGCTACAGTCCACAGCCGGCATGTCAAGCACACTAGCTCGCTCCCCCAAAACTCCCGCCTCTGCATCCCTCTCTCCTTCAGTCCCTTGATTCAAATTTTCAGTAGCCCTGGCATTTTACTCCCGCCTCTGCATCCCTCACAATCTCAAAAATAGCTGCTCGGCCTTGATCCAAATTTTTAGTAGCCCCGCCTTGTTACTCCCGCCTAGCAAAATTTTCAGTTGTCGCAGAATTTCCTCAAACACAACCTCCGCTCACACAGACACACACAACCCTTGAAACCATTGGTAGGTCACCACCATCGCCGACGCCTCCATCCTCAACCTCTGCCTGTGTGCTGGAGAGCTCGAGAAGCCAATGGCCAAAAAGAGGTTTATCGCGGCCTTTTCGCAAGACGCCGGTGAGGTGTCCCCGTCGTCCTCCGCGGGCCCGGTCAGCCGTTGCCGGTCCCCTAGTCCGCCTACCGCCACGCCCCTACGCCGGTTTGAGGACTTCCCCGTCCTTCCCCAGACCTGGCAGCCGACAAAGTCCTACCTCGGGGTCCGGCAGCGGCGGTGGGGGACGTGGGTCGCTGAGATTATAGATCGAGAGACCCACACCCCCCGGTGGCTCATAGCTTCCACACGACCGAGCTCGCGGCCATGGAGTACGACCGCTGGCAGGTCCACTAGCACGGCGCGGCGGCTAGGCTCTATTTCCCCTTTGGCGCACATCCGGTTGACCTCGTTCTGCCGAAGCCAGGGGTGGTGAGCTTGGCTATGGCGCAGGAGGTCCACGAGGCATGGGAGCGTCTCAAGGCCGATGCCGCCAATGACGCCTGCATGCAAGAGCTCCGCCGGCAGCACCCGGAGCTCGGGAGGCGGAGCGGGCGATCTTTGCCGGCGCGGAGGGCGGCGAGGTTATCGCGCTCTCCTCTGATGACGAGGTCGAAGGCAGCGAGGACGGCGGCGCGGAGGGTGGCGAGGTTGTCGCGCTCTCCTCTGATGGTGAGGTCGAAGGCGGCGGCGACGGCGGCACGGAGGGCGTCGAGGTGGGCCCCTAGGATGAGGAGATCGACGTCGACGAGTGGAGGAGTGCCTTCCGTGACGAACCCGACGACGGTATTGGCCTGGACCCGGCTCACGGCAGACCGTACATGACGAGGTAGGATTGGCTCGACCTCTACTTCGACTGAAAGTAGTTTAGCTTAGTTAAAATTTATGTTTTATGTTCGGTTATGCAAAACTATCAATGTTTATGTTTGAATGCATGCTACTTTCGGTTGAACCTCCTTTGAACTTGATAAAATTGAAGTTTACAACCTTAAGTTTAGGGGATCGACTAGAAAAGGCCAAAAATTGCTGGAGTATATATATATATATACAGATATATATATATATAGATATATATATAGATATATATATATAGAGAGAGAGAGAGAGAGAGAATCCATCCTACCACCTAGGGGTAGTTACCCCACATGTCTCATATACTACCATGTGGTAGTATATATTCTACTTTATCATTTTAAGTATGTTCATATACTATATATAAGATACTCCAAAGTGAGTTAAATGAAAAAATTGCAAGTTGGCTCATGGTTTTTATTATATTTGTGAAATACGTATATATTTGTACATAAAAAAGAGCATACTCAAAATACGATACATACTACCAAAAAAGTAGTATATATACTATCTAAACATTCTTATATACTACATACTACGCGTACATACTCTCCGATTTGATATATACTACATACAACATACAAAACTCAAGTGGTGGTAACTACCACCGGTGGTAGATAAAATTTGTCCTATATATATATCCACTAAGGGTTTTAGTCCTTTTAACTATTTAAGGATCGCCTAGAGATGTCCTTATGACTTGTTTATTTCAGTTCTTCACAATGTGATGCTCTATATGTGCAACTATTTCTGTGCATTTCAATTTCATCAATAACAGTTTCAACAATACCACTATGAATTATGATTTTTGATTGCTGTTAAGGATACTGCAGTTAACATGCCTTTTCATTTTTCAATTGTTGTTTAGCAACATGTATTGTACTGAATGACTAAATATGCAATCCCAGGCTACATAGCAACAAGGAAGAGTGTTACCTTAATGTTCTGATGACTAAATATGCAATCCCCCGAACTCTTGACGAGCAGATCCTGAGCATCGAGGCCCACCTTCGGCAGGCTCACCGGATGCTACGCAGGCTTCAGCGTGTCGGCGCCCAGACGATTGCCGCCCTGTGGCCAGATATGCAGGCTCCGCGCACTCTCAGTCGGACTGCTGACTGGTTGGAGGTCGCGGCTGGCCGTCTTGAGGCCTGGAAGGGCTCCGCGGCCCGGGCCGGAGCATGCTGGGCCTTGGAGTTCATCAAGGCGTGGTATCCTGGTCTGAATCTAGCCCAGCTAGCCACGTTCCTGCTAGAGGCTCAGGCGGAGTTGGCAGTCATGGAAGACGATCTTGTCAAGCGTGCGGCATCGATTGCCGAGTACACCGACACCCGCATCTTCGTCCCAGAGTGGGCTAAAAACGGCAAAGAGGTGCCGCCGGAGTGGTTCGGGATGAATCCAGACGACGGTGAAGACTCGGCGGAGGTGATCGGCTCCAGTGGCGAGGAGGAAGGCGAGGCGGAGGAGGGAGGCAAAGTGGAGGCACCAGAAGACGGAGCGGACGGCCAGCCTCAGCTCGACCGTGCCTCCAGCAACGAGCCGCGCCCAACCAAGCCGGCTACCGCTGGAGGGGATCAAGCCGAGACCGACCAGCCGGCCGCCCCAACAACTGGCACCGCCGACTCCTCTGATCCTCCGAACCCATCTGTCGCTTCCTTGGCTGCCACTTTATCTATGTTTTATCTGCTTAATAGTCTCGAGGAACTTGTTAATTTGCACAATTTCACCCGCGGGGTGTATCTTGAACTTCTGTTTGAAGATTCGGCCAAGGGCCTTTGCTATGTAAATATTTCTCCAAGTTCTATCTCTTATTGCTTATTGCTCCTTTAGCTTTTTCCTTTGCTGCCTTCCCTTGGTTGCCGTCTTGCCAGCTGGACAGCCGCTCTGCGGACTGCTGCTGGGTCAAGTACTTGGCTACTTTGGGATGGCAAGTACTTAGCCATTTAGTGTTCTTTAGCAAGTTGAGTAGAAGACGGTGAGCCGGCTGCTCAAGAGTCGGTTGTAAAAGGCTGGGAGCCGGCTTTAAACTATGTTCATGCTTTGAGTCCTTAGCCATGTTTCATGTCGACACCCATTCTACCTTACTCCTGCCCACCAGACAGTCGCTCTGCGAGCTGCGGCTTCTGACAGAAGGTGGCTTAAGTGCAAGACGACAAGTCCCCGGGCCGACTAGTCGAACCCGGTGCCAAGCGGCATAACAAAGAATAACATACTCGTAGGCATAATTCTTATCATATAGATAAAAGAGGGCAGTCCCCGAGCTCTTCTCTGGGGGACCGAAGTCTTCGTACTTTAATACAAAAGGTAGCGTGGTACATACTGCATCAACTGTAAAATCTTCGCTGGATCAAGGGCCTTCCCAACTGCCCAACACTTTGCTGATGATGAAAGGGCCTTCCCAAGGTGCTGAGAGCTTGTGCTGGCCGGCTGTTCGCTGGATCAGCCGGAGCACAAGGTCTCCTTCTTGGAAAGATCTCGGCTTGACCTTCCGGTTGTAGTATCGGTGCAGGCTCTGCTGGTAGATGCTGGACCGGCTGAGTGCCAACTGCCGGCCCTCTTCCAGCAGATCGACGCCGTCTTGACGTGCTTCTTCTGCTTCCTCCTTGGTGTACATGGTGACTCATGGGGAGTCGAACTCTACGTCCATTGGGATGACGGCTTCGGCACCGTAGACGAGGAAGAAAGGCGTGAAGCCGGTTGACTTGTTTGGAGTTGTGCGCAGGCTCCAGAGGTTGGCTGGCAACTCGTCGAGCCAGTAGCCGGTCGAACGCTCTAGAGGCTCGACCAGTCGAGGCTTGATGCCGGACAGGATGAGGCCGTTTGCTCACTCTACCTAGTTGTTTGACTGCGGATGGGCAACAGACGCTAAGTCCAGTCGGATGCATTGCGTCGCGCAGAAACGGGCCAAGGCGCATTTGGCAAAATTAGTGCCGTTGTCGGTGATGTTGCTGTGTGGAATGCCATATCAGATTGTGATGTGAGAGATGAAAGTCATGGCTATCGGACCATTCAGCTTCTTGATCGGCTTTGATTCTATCCACTTGGTGAACTTGTTCACTGCGACAAGTGAGTCAGGCCGCCTCGTGCCGTCTTGAATGGTCCCACCATGTCCAGGCCCCAAATAGCAAAGGGCCAGGCAATGGGAATAGTCTTGAGTGCAGAAGCCGGCTGATGCGTCTTGGAGCAGAACTTCTGGCACCCTTTGCATTTTTGGACCAAGTCCTTGGCGTCTTCTAAAGCAGTCGGCCAGAAGAAACCATGGCAGAACGCTTTGGCGACGAGTGCTCCTGAAGCCGCGTGGTGGCCGCACTCGCCTTGATGGATATCTTTGAGAATTGCTTGGCCTTGCTCCGGCTCCATGCAGCACTGGTAGACGCCAGTGAGACTGCGCCTTACAAGCTCTCTGTTAACTATGGTGTAGGCTGCTGCCCGGTGTTGCACTTTCCGAGCTAGGATCTCATAAGTTGGCAGCTCTTTGCTCACCAGGAATTTGAGGATGGGATTGGCCCATGAAGGTGCTGCGATTTCTTCGACTATCAGAACTGCGACTTGGACGAGGGCGGCTGGGCTGGGAGGCGGCAGGTTGGAGTCGGCAACCGCTTGCTGGATCGATGAAGTCCCCGGGCCGATTGGCGCAGTCCCCGGGCCGAGTTCTAAAGTCTCCGGGCTGACCGCCGCAGTCCCCGGGCCGGGTTCTGAAGTCCCCGGGCCGGCTGCGACTGCCGCGATCCCGGCACAAAGATGGAGTCTGATTCTGGTGAAGGCTTGACAGACGGCTTGAGGAGGCGCTGAAGGGCGACGCCAGACGGTATTGCTTGACGGGTAGAGCCGATTCGTGCCAAGGCATCTGCTTGCTTGTTGTCATTTCTTGGCACGTGGAGAAACTCGCACCCCTCAAAATATCCACTGAGTTGCTGCACGAGGAAGCGGTAGCTCGCCATATTTGCATCTTTGGCGTCCCAGTCGCCGGACGACTGCTGGACCACCAAGTCGGAGTCACCATAGCACAGGATCCAGCGAATGCCGAGTTCTTTGGAAAGCCGGAGCCCGTGAATGAGCGCCTCGTATTCGGCGACGTTGTTGGAGGCGGAAAAATGGATTTGCAGCACATATTTGAGCTTGTCACCTTTGGGAGAGGTGAGGACGATGCCGGCTCCCAAGCCGGTGCGCATCTTGGATCCATCGGAATGCATCCGCCAATGGGTGGAGTCGGGCGCTGGCGGCAGGTACTAGGTCTCGGCCCAGTCGACGAGGAAGTCGGACAATGCTTGCGACTTGATGGCGGTGCGAGGCTGGTAGTAGATGGTGTAGAGGGCCAACTCTATGGCCCATTTGGCCACTCGGCCTGAAGCATCTCGGCTACCGATGATCTCGGCTAATGGACCTGTGCAGACCACAATGATTGGGTGCTGTTGAAAGTAAGGCTTCAATTTCTTGGCGGCGAAGTGCATGCCGTAGCACATCTTTTGGTAGTGGGGGTAGTTTTGCTTGGAGGTCGACAGTACCTCACTCAAATAATATACCGGTCTCTGGACTGGTAGTGCCTTGCTTTGCTCCTTGCGCTCTACCACGATGACTGTGCTGACCACTCGGCTGGTGGCGGCGATGTATAGGAGCATGGGCTCCTTAGGAGTCGGAGCTGCCAGGACAGGTGGAGTAGTCAACATCTTCTTAAGCTGGAGAAAAGCTTCGTCCGCCTTGTTGTTCCACTCAAAAAAGGCGGTTTTCTTCATGAGTTGGTATAGGGGAAGAGCCTTCTCTCCCAGCCGACTGATGAAGCGGCTGATGGATGCCAAAGAGCTAGTGAACTTCTGCACGTCCAGCAGTCGGGTGGGCACTTCCATCCTCTCGATGGCCTTCATCTTCACGGGGTTGCGCTCTATGCCGCCTTCGGAGACCAAGAAGCCAAGAAGCTGGGCGGCCGGTACTCCGAAGACGCATTTCTCAGGATTGAGCTTGATCTGAAACCAGCGCAGATTCTCAAAAGTCTCCTTGAGGTCTTCCAGTAGCATTCCACGCTTCTCTGTCTTTACCACCACATCATCCACGTATGGGCATTTCTGCCGAGTTGCTTGAGGAGGCATTTCTGCATGCATCATTGAAAGGTGGCGCCGGCATTCCTCAAGCCGAACGTCATGGTCAAATAGCAGAAGGCTCCAAATGGCGTGATGAAGGCGGTCTTCAGTCTGTCGGCCGGGTTCAACTTGATCTGGTGATATCCTGAATATGCATGTTAGAAACTCAACAGCTAGCATCCGGCTGTGGAGTCTATCACTTGGTCGATCCTTGGCAAAGCGAATGGGTCCTTAGGGCATGCTTTGTTGAGGCTGGTGTAGTCAATACACATTTGCCACTGCTTGTTCTTTTTTAGCACCAGGACCGGGTTGGCTAGCCACTCTGGAAAAAACACCTCCATGATGAAGCCGTCTGCTAGAAGCCGGGCTATCTCTTCTCCGACAACTCTTCTCTTCTCTTCTGACAGGCGGCACAAGGGCTGCCTGACTGGCTTGGCATCAGATCGGACATGTAACTTGTCCTTGGCGAAATCCGCCGGGACACCTGGCATGTCTTTGGGGGACCATGAGAAGATATCTCGATTCTCATGGAGGAAATCGACGAGCTCGCCTTCCTATTTGCTGTCGAGATTTGCACCTACGACAGCGTACCTCTCCGGGTGCTCCGAGTCCAAGGGTATCTTCTTTGTTTCTTGGGCCAGCTTGAACGAGCCCTCAGCTTCCGACTCCTTGGGGTCGGGCGACATCTCTGGCTGCTTGCTGGCCATCGCCGCAACCCGGTCAAGGAGCCGCTTCTCAACTGCGATCACGAGGGACTCGGCCAGCCGACTACTCTCAGCTGCGCAGGCAGACGACTTCCTGTAGTCGCCGGCAATGGTCAGAATCCCCTTGGAACTCGGCATCTTCATCTTGAGGTAGGCATAGTGGGGGACAGCCATGAACTTGCCCAGGGCAGGCCGGCCAAGTAACACATGGTATGGGCTCTCGAGGTCCACCACCTCAAACCAGACTGACTCTCGGCGGAAGTGATCTTTGTCTCCGAAGGGGATGTCTATCAGGATCTTGCCGATTGGTGAGCAGGAAAGGCCAGGAACTATGCCATGGAATACAGTCCGGCTGTCCTGAAGCTATCTTTGCTTGATTCCTAACTTCTCCATGGTGTCCTTATACAGGATGTTGATACTGCTGCCGCCGTCTATCAGGACTCGGGAGAAGCGAGCAGCTCACCTGTCCGTGGCAAAGGTGGCATCCAAAACCAAGGCATAGGAGTCGGGATTGGGCATCACCTCTGAGTGGTCAGCTCTGCTCCAGCTGATGGGCTTCTCGGACCAATGCATGAACTCTGGTGTCTCTGATGCTACTGCATTCACCTCTTGCTGCTGCTGCTGCCTGCTACGTCGATCATCGGCTACGCTGGTGAACACCACGTAGGCTCCATGCTCTTCTGGGTACTCGTCTTGTATCACACCGACTGGTCTGACCGCCGGCTGTTGGGGCGGAGGAGGAGCCGGCTGCCCAGTAGGCGGGGGAGGCAAGAGGCCATCTCCCTTGGCGATTCTGGTGAGCCAGTGGCACTTCTGAGTGGTGTGGTTGGACGGCTTCGCACCGCTATGGAATTTGCAGGGTCCATCCAAAGTCTTCTCATATGAGAAAGCCGGCAACCAGTTGGGCTTGCCGCCCTTTGACGTTTGGGCGGTGGCTGCCCTTCTGGCTGCTGGCCTTCGACTATTGCCACCTGCCAGCTACTGGAAGCCGACTGTGGGGCCTTGCGCTTATGATCGTTCTGTTGTTGGCGCCGACTGGCGTCTCCAGCCGGGGTTCGAGGAGCCTGAGGAGCCACTTTGCCAGTCGCACTAACTTGAATCACCACCTTCATGGAGGAGTCAGCCGTGACATATTTGTCTGCTATGATCAGCAGCTCGTTGAGGGTCTCTGTCTCATCGCAGAGAAGCTTGTGCTTGAGGAGGGTGCCCTCTCGGCACCCTGCAGTGAAGTACTCAATGGCCTGCACCTCGTGCATGCCCTCGCAGGAGTTACGGAGCTCGGCCCAATGCGTAAGGTAGTCGCGAGTTGACTCGTTGGGGCCTTGCACACACAAGGAGAGCTGGCGTGGCTTGGGCGGTCGCTTGTACATGCAGGTGAAGTTGCGAATGAAGGCGTCGGTGATGTCGACCCAACTGTTGATGCTGCGGGGCTTCAAGCTGTTCAGCCATGTCCGGGCCCTGCCGTGGAGCATGAGCGGAACGTACTTCACGACAACACGCTTATTGCCGTTTGCTATGTTGACGGCCGTGGAGTAGTCAACTAGCCAGTCTTCCGGCTTCACGGAGCTGGTGTACTTGGGTGTGTCTCTTGGGAGTGTGAATCCTTTGGGGAAGGGCTCGTCTCGAATGCGGGGGCCGAAACACGACGGTCCCAACTCATCTTCCTTTTCAAGCGCCAGGGATCGGTGGAGACAATCGATCCGGTGGCGGGCGTCATTCTCGCCGACTCCCTCTCGGCGGCCAAGGCGGTCATCGAGTGTCGGATCGTTAACAGGCGGCGGGGAGACTCGCCTTTCCCTGCAAGGGGGAGGAGGCGGGCAGTCTTCTCGTTGTTCCACTGCTCTTAGGCGGCCGTCTTGGTCGCACTCTATGGTGATGCGAGTCCGACTATGGCTGGCAGCCGGCTCCTTGTCTTTTCTTCCATGAACGCCACCAGTCGGTGTCCGAGATGTCGCGCCTTGGTCTCGGCGGGGAGGTAGGTCATCATTTTGTCGCCGCGGCACCTTAGTGCGGCAGCCGGCCTCGTTCTGCTCGGCGGCCGCGTCGAGGAGCCGCTGGACGAGTTCTGTCATCAGGCGACGTTCTTCGCCCTTGAAGTTGTCCAGCTCGTCCGCCGCCGCCTGGGCGGCACGGATGTTCTCTGCAGGCGTGGCGTAAACAGGGCGATTCGCCCCGAACAGGTTGGCGATGGCAATTGGAGTCAAGGCGGCTAGTCCATCTCGCGGCTGGACCGTGCCAAGGCGGCTAGTCCCAATTGGAGTCGGCGTGCCACCCACAGCGTGGTCCATCTCGCGCTGGTAGGCTTCTGATAGGCGTCTCATGCTGGCCAGCTTCTTGGCGCCTTCGACAAGCTGAAGGCGGCGTGCCTCCAGCGTCTCGGCGTCGGCGTCTTCGGGAATGGGCGCAGTCAGGTCTTGCAGCGCTGCGTCGAGCGGGTCATGAGCTCCTCCGCCGGAGTGCTCGCCATGACCGATGACAAGAACCTCTGTGATGGTGCTTCCGCCGCTCTCCGCGCGAGGGAGCGGCTCGTTGTAGACCACCACGTTGGTGGGGAACGCGTCGAGCAACGCGGTGTCGGAGTCGACCAACATTGGATCGGTGGAGCCTACGGACTCCAAGACCACAGCTGGCTCGCTGGCGACGTGGAGTTGATCGAGCAGGCCTGCGAGGAGGCTCTTGGGGCCGCCCGTGCTCGCGTCGGATCCAGGCTCGTTGGAGAGGCGAATCTCACCGACAAGATCGGCGAGGCAACTGGCCGCGCAGGCGATTTCAGCGCCATGAAGTGCGTCGGTGCAGACTCCGTCTGGCGTGCCGGGCTGGCTGCGCTCGCCATTGAGGAAAAGGGTTCCCGTCCAGAACAGGTCTCCGGACAATGGTACACCTGCCCCCACGGTGGGCGGCAAATGTCGAGGGTTGTGTGCGACATATGCCAAAGGATGGCTTATCATGGTGGGAGCGAGTAGAACGTCGCCGGTGCCCGGAAGCGGGATGAGGCGTAGACACGAACGCCGGCGTACTTTACCCAGGTTCGTGGCTCTCCTAGGAGATAACACCCCTAGTCCTGCTCTCTCCTCGAGCTAAGGCGAAAGTGTGTACAAGGCTGCTCCTCGAGCTATATGCTGAAGGTTGGAGAAGGCAAGGCTAGCTCTCTCCTTCCTATATGATCTAGTCTAGTTCTAATGGGTTCCAACCCTTTGCATGGGTGCCCTGGGGGTTTATATGGGCCTACCCCCCAGGGGTACAATGGTAATCCGGCTGGGCGCAGAGCCCAGCCGCCAGTCTCTTCGGTCACCGGCTTCTCCGCCGACTGCTGGGGCCCACCGACTGGTCTAGTACGGAGCCGACAGGCCGTGTCCGCTGCTTGCGGGTCTTGCCGACAGCTGATTACTGTAGCCGTGCCTCTAATGACGCGGGCTTGGTCATGGGGTCGTGGCTACAGCTCCGCCGCCTGGCGGGCGATTAATGTAGCCACTCCCCGTCTCGTCTGGTTACTGGCGCGTGGGTCTCGTGGGAGGGGCAGGCCGACTCGCGGGGGACCACTCCCAACGGGTCCGACTGGCGGCGCTCTCGCCGTCTTCTGGACTCTCCCTGACTGGTGGGACCCGTCGTCCCTAGGTCGTACAGACAGGCCGTTGTGAGTGCAGGACTCTGCCCACTGGTGCTGATGTCAGGGATGTCATGGCAACACTGCCACGCCGGACGGAGATCTCAGCGGGTACGACGCACTGTGGCCACGCCAGCCTCCGGAAAGGGGAGGGAGTGGGATTCACTGTAGCCACTCCCCGTCCCGTCCCCCTTGATGAGGGCGTGGGTGTTGTGGGTGCCGTGGGCCGACTCCCCGTGGCCGGCTTCTCTGGAAGCCGCCAAGTAGGAGTCGGCTTGTCTTGAACTCGCCTCCAGGACTTGGCTGTGAGTGGGCAGTCGGCTGCTCCTCTAGCCGGCTACTAGAAGGCGGCTCTTCGTCTTGGCGTTTTGAGGGGCGCAGTCTGCCCCGATGTCTTGAAAGGTTCTGGGCTTCGGGTTAGCCTACCCGTGGCCCATTACTCCGACACTGATGTAAGAATATAGTGATATACAGCAGGTACTTACATCAGCATTGGAGCACAGAGAATTCCCGCAATATAGTTTCCTCGAATACGATCCCAACGGAGGGAATCTTCTATCGTTTAAACTTATTTTCTAAAAGAGAGATGGGTAAGAAACATGTAGAAACTATGATCAGAGTGCTATAAAATTTCATGATGCGAGGATACGGACACACTTCTTAGAATGGAGTTGACATGTTTTTGCTGGACTGGAGCGGACTAGTTCTTTGGCCACTTGAATCTGCTTATTATCAGTGGGAGTTGGGTTTCTCTATGCTGGAGCAGTATCTATGAAAACTGGAGTTGGTTTATTATCTCCTGGTGTTTAGATCTTTTGCAAAGACCTGGTTTGTAACCCTTCATATTCTAACATAGCCATCTTCCCCTTTCATGCCTTATATAGAAGAATGGTGCTTCAATTATAAAACATGCTACAACAAAGATGGAATAGGTAATGAATAATAGAAAGGCATGACATATTGACATGTATTACCTCCATCCGGAAATAATTGGAGGGTCTAGGCGTATTTTAGTTCTAGATACATCCAGTTTTATCCATTTCTGCGACATGTAATCCGGACGGAGGGATTATGATGTAAGAGCTAGGGATACGATAGGACAACAGTGTAAAAAAACACTACATAAATGTAAAATTGTATGCTAGCGGAATACATTACAGAAAAACACTAAGGCAACATGTGTGTGTATGATTGGGAAACTAAGATGGCATTGCAAGAGACCACTAGAACAAGACTTTAATGTAAAAAAAGAACATGGTATGGTAGATAGATGAAGTACATACTGATGAATAACAATGCATAAGATATTGACAAGCATGATGTCCAAACTAAGCAGATGGCATTGTGATAGAGTAGAATGACAGTACTTTAATTTGAAAACATGTTATCATTAATGGAATAGGTACAGAAAAACAGGAAAGCATGCCATATTTACATGCATGATCAGCAGGCGAAGCACAAGGCATTGCAACAGAGTAGATGCATTCCAGGACATTATATGCATGTTGTACGCATATCAAGGCCAAGTTAGAGCAAGGACCTTATGGGGTGAATAGGATTCATCATCTTTCTACAAGTCTTGTGAAGAACTGCCTTTACATGTTCCATCATATTGGGTATCATTGACGTCAAGTTTGTTGGCTGTTACATTGTTCCTTGAGGTTCTTGTGGATAAATCAGTGTGTGCAATTATATATGACATGCATGGAAGAAAACTAGTAGTTAGATTTATGTAATGAGTGCCTGTAGGAGACGACATAAATAGTAGGACTGGGGTTAACTAGCAGCAACAGGTCTAAAAAACTAAAGGGAAAACACAGATGAAAGCTACAGAATATGTATCGTTTGTACTCGAGATTAATTAGATGGCACACAAAAGTATTAAGGAACAACATAGGTTATACTAGAAGTGGTATAATAGTATAATCACCAGCCTGTGGGGATAGCATTGGCTGATGGATGATAATTATCGAACAGCGTTGCCTAAAGAACAAGTCTGTTAGCTGAACTATGGAACATCGTTAACTCC
This sequence comes from Triticum urartu, assembly GCF_003073215.2. Classification (NCBI taxonomy): domain Eukaryota; kingdom Viridiplantae; phylum Streptophyta; class Magnoliopsida; order Poales; family Poaceae; genus Triticum; species Triticum urartu. The sequence goes on from NC_053025.1 coordinate 109,671,915, forward strand.
TAAACAAGACCCGTAAGAGATCAGCATGGATATACAGTGAAATGTGATAATCTATTTTCAATGCTTAGATGAATAACAAAGCCATAAATGTCGCACACAAGTAAGATGAGGGTACAACCTATCTAGCCGCCATCCATAGGAGTGAGCATCATGTGCTGACTTGTCGATGGCCCTGCAGTTGTTGTGGCTGTCGATGTCGGGCACGCGCATTCGATGCAGGGAACTGTTGACTATGGACTATAGCTCCCTTCTGGTGCATGCTTCCCTTGTTGGAGCAGCTGCGGTGAGTCGGAAGACGGTGTGGCTGAAGATGCAGAAAACGCATAATGTTAAGAATGACACATCTCTCTGATCTGAAGAAATACCCTAAGAGATCAACATCAAGGTACGAGAGTGGTCACACGTCTGTTGCTGAAGAGTAAATTGGGGTCACACGATTTTATTTTATTTTGGTACTGTCCGATCTACACCGGATGGCTTGATGGCCGTCTTGTGCCTCCCGGCTGACACTGTTCGGAATCTTCCCTGAAGAGCCAGCGACCACCAGCAGAGCAGCCTGCCTCCGCCGTCCGTGGCCCCGACCAAAACCCCGCTCCCCGCCCCACCGCACTTCCGTGGTTGCGCCGCTCCCGGTCAAATCCACAAAGACTCGCCGTCATCCAGATCCTGCGGCGGCAGTACCTTCAACCCACGCAACTCTAAGATAGCCATCTAAGCGCTACTTCCGCGGCAAATTTGCGCCCCGCACCCTTATGTTAGACACCAGCCAACCGGCAGCCTAGGAGCTCCGCCGGCTCGAGGGGTACAGCTTCCCATTGGGATCGATTGGCCCAGAATAAAAATTCATTCAACTGATGCCTAAATAAAGTGATTTGAGATGAGGGTGCGACCTATCTGGCGGCCCGGTGAAGTAGGTAGCTCCAGCTGCCTAGTCGGCGAGGCCGCCGCGGTTGCGGTGGCTTCCGGCGGCAGGGAAGTAGAGATGTCGCGATGGTCGACGGCTACGGGGAAGCAGTGCCAGGGCTCTAGACGGGTCCAAAGTTGGAGCCACTCCGGCACTGTGACCAACGGCGGTGGTGAATCGGCTCCGGTACGGTTCACGCGGCCGTCGTCGAGGCAGCTCCGGTAGCACGGAGTATGAGGTACATGGCCCAATGCACGACGAAAAATGGACAGCTTCTCTGGGATTAGAGAGGAGGGCGGCTGTGAATTTTGTGCGATGGGGGCGCCATGGAGGAGGGGCTGAGGTTTCGCGGCTCGGGAGAAGGGAGCTTCCGGGAGAAGGTGATTTGGCGACCACGAGGTATGAATGGGGAATTGGGAGGGGGAACCATGTCTTCTGGACGCATTTGTCTAAAATGTGGGGGGAGTTACAGTTCTACCCTGCCTTTAGGCTTCTCGGCTTGGATCTATGTACTGAGGGTCGGGGATAGTAGAGTAACTTTGCTTCTCCCAAATAGTGGGCGCGAGAGATTTTGGGCGAGGAGGGCGTGTTTTGAAATATACTGGGCACGAGCGATTTCGGGCAAGGAGGGTGTGTTTTGAAATATACTGGGCGTGAGTGATTTCGGGCGAGGAGGGCGTGTTTTGAAATATAGTGGGCGCGAGCGATTTCAGGCGAAGAGGGCGTGTTTTGAAATATAGTGGGCGAGAGCGATTTCGGGCGAGGAGAGCGTGTTTTGAAATAGTGGGTGCGAGTTATTTCGGGCGAGGAGAGGGTGTTTTGCCGACCATGGTTTATGAATTACTCGGCACATGTCATTTCGGCCGAGGAGAAGGCGCGCTTGGATGAAGTTACGAACCTACCCTCGATGTACCACGGGCCAATTGATGCGTGTCCCACATAGGCTGGTAATTTCGTGTCTCCAATTTATTTTCTCGGCCGAATTCCACCGAGCAGAGGGTGTTTAATGGTTCATTAAAATTTTGGGAGAACGAGCATCCACGTCTACCTTACCGAGTCGATTCGAATCAAATTTTGAAATATTAGCTTTCCACTTCTTTTTTAGATGGAGAGATGATGCTCAGGAGTAATGTGTTTTTGCATGCTCGTTGCTAGCGATTTACTATATGACAAATAGTTGACCCACTCAAAATGAGAATCAAACCCAAAATGAAATATCGCGATTCAATGAAATAGCTCATTCACCAGGTAAAAATAGTGAACTAAATCCAAAATTGAACACCTCAATCGAGTACCATGTTGTACAGTATTATAGTACTCACATGTTGAGAGTCAAATTAATGAACTTGTTTGATATACGCATATCTCCGTTCATGTGTGGATTGCAGACAACATGTTCTCCAATTTAAATATTTGAATGCAAGTTTATATCAAAACATGGTTTATATCAGTCTTTGGTGCATAAAACGCGCCCTCCCCCTCTCCCGGACTCCTACTCTCTCTCTCTCTCTCTCTCTCTCTCTCTCTCTCTTTGTCTCCGACAATCTTCAATTTTGTCGCACGCATCCAACACACAAACCTTGTTGATCCCTCTCCCTCTCTCTCTGTCTCTCTCTCTCTCTCTGTGTGTGGGGGTCTTTCTAGTTCGCATGCATATATACTCCATCTATAGGTCTCTCTCGCACGCTATGTATGATTATCTAGTCCAAGCTAAATATCTTGGGTGCACTCATTGTACACACACAAATTCCTTGGCTCGTTACCCGTAACTCTCTCACGCACCACTCTGTCGTCTCGGAGCTCTTCCCTCTCTCTCTCAAACTCTCCATCTACCCGGGTCACACATACACATGCATATCTCACTCGCACTCGATAGACCCATCTAAAACTTGATCTCTCCCCCTTGTTCTCTCTCCATCTCACACGCACACACACACACAATCTCAGGCGGTCATGCCTAGCCAAGTATGATGGTCTCTCACTTAAATGTAGGCACACGCAGTCCTCCCCCCCATATATGTATATGACTAGCTAATCTTAGTCTCCATCACAAACATGTGCATGGTCTATCTCGATTTCTCTCGGGGCATCTTTCTATCTCGCACACATCTCCCTCGATCTCCCACCCATATAGTCCCCTCACGATCTCGAGGGGAACTCTCTATCACAAACACACCCTCTCTCCCTCCCCATGTGTCCATGTTCTCCATGTGTCCCTCTCAACCTTTGTTCCTTGTTGGCCAGACCTCTATTCGATATGTGCTATAGGGGTGTCTCTCTCTGTTGCAAACAATCACGCACTAGCTATCTTCGTGTATCTCCTCACCTTGCTTTTCTATCTCAGAGATGCATGCGTGTTATGTTTGCATAAGAAACGAAAAAACACACACACTCTCTCTAATTTATCATTTGTTGTTGCTTTCTCTTTCACACACATACTCTTTTTACACACTCACTCATTCTCCTTCACACGCACTTGATCTCTCTCGACTTAGGCACTCTCTTCGGTCCATAGCATATAGATTTATTGAAAAGTCAAACATCACAAAGTTTGACCATGTACGTGGAGAAAAACATTTACATCTAGAACGGCAAACATATACCATTAGATTCATCATGAGATGTAGTTTCATATGATGTATCTTTGGTATTGTAGATATAAATAACATTTGCGTAAACCTGATCAATTTTTCCAATTTCGACTTCTAAAAAAATATACATGCGCTGCATTATCGAGCGGATGGAATATCTCTTTCCCCCTCTCAGCTATCTGACACACCACTCAGCCTTATCGGGGCTCCTCTATCTCTCTCAAACTTTATATCTCCCTGGTTCACACATACACATGTCTCGCTCACGCTACATATAGACCCATCCAACACTCTCTTCCCTTGTTCTCTCTCTCTCTCTCTATGTGACACGCACCCCCCTAAGTACCATAATCCCTCACTCCATCATAGGCGCACGCACTCCCCCCCTAAGTATGATTATCTCTCACTAGCCATCAGGAACACACGTATTATCTCCTTCCATCCATACGTCTATCTCGATATCTCTCGGGGTATCATCTATCGCGCACACACCTTTTCACTTGATCTCCCAGCCATGTAGTCCCATCACGATCTCCAAGGGATCTCTCTATCACAAACATACACTCTCTCCTCCCCATGTCTGCAATTTCTCCGTGCGTCTCTCTCGACGTCTCTCTCTTTCTTGTCAAACCCCTGTTGGCCACGTGCTAGGATTCTTTCTCTCTCGGTTGCAAACAACCACACACTATCTCCTCACCTTGCTTCCGTTGTCGACGATGCATGTGTGATATGTTTGCATAAGACACACACGCCTTTTCTCTACTTTTATCGTGTGTTGTCCATGTCTCTTTCACACACACACACACTTTTTCACTCACTCTTTCTATTTCACACAAACTCTCTCTCTCTCTCTAGTTAGGGACTCTCTCACGTCCATAAGCATATGGATGTTTTGAAAAGTCAAACCTCAGAAAAGTTTTACCCGGTATATGTGGAGAAAAACATTTACATCTGGAACGATCATTAGATTCATCACAACATGTACTTACTTCATACTATCATTTATCTTTGGTATTGTAGATATAAGTAATTTATTTATAAACTTGGTCAAAGTTTCAAAAGTTTGACTTTAAAAAATTTTTGGCACTACATTATCGAACGGAGGGAGTAGCTCTTTCTCTCTCTGCTATCTCTCACGGGCCTCCCCTCTCACTCGAACTCTCTATACCGACGGATTATACACTCACCGTGTCAGCGTATAGCTCCATATATTGTTTAGTTGACCGGTCAACCAATGTACATGCTTCCTTATCAGCTCATGTTCTCTATCTTTGTGTGCTGGCCCATGTGGCACTAGGTGAAATAAGTAAACTAGAAGCCCATCTGACATGCGGTGAAGTAAACAAAGTTGAAACCACTCGGGGTAGCACCCCGCAAGCTAGTAAATTGAGGGCACATTGAGGACACACTTCTTCTGCGTGAAGGACGCACTCGCACACAATTCACCACAGCGCGGCGGCATGCACAGAAGGATGCACTCACGCACACCCAGCAGGCCAGCACACAACACAGACCAGCACACGTGTACACCGGCGTCGCCGATGGTTGATATGGACAGCGAGGCAGCCAACAAGCGGAGGCGGCTCGAGCAAAAACCACATCCGGCGAGCCTGGACTTCATCAGCAGCCTCCCGATGACATGCTGCTCGTCATCATCGGCCTCCTCCCCACCAAATCTGCCGTGCAGACCGCCCTACTCTCCCGGCGGTGGTTCCCCCTCTAGCGGTGCGTCCCCCTCAACCTCACCGTCGACAGCTGCCTCAGCGACGGGGATTGCAAACGCATGGCCGCAGTCTCCAAGATCCTTTCATCACATCCTGGGCCAGCCAGACGCCTTGACATCCGCATGTTCAGTACCAACTACAAGGTCGAAGCCAAGTTCGACAAGTGGTTCTTATCCCCCGCCCTAGATTAGCTCGAGGAGCTCAGCTTTGAAGCTGGACGATGTCACTCTCTGCTGCCGTCGGCGCTCCGCCTCACGCCAACGCTGCGCCGCGCCAGCTTCAGCTCCTGCTATCTTCCCCAGATTAATACCGCGTCCGCCCTTCTTCTCCCTCAACTCAAGCAGCTCGACCTCTTCGATGTTGGCATCTCGAAGCAGGCTATGGAGCACCTGCTCCGCAGCTTTACTGTGCTCGAGTACCTTCGTCTTCACCAGATCCACGGGTTCATTAGCCTCCACATCGCCTCGACAAATCTCTGATGGATTTTTGTGTCTTGCTGGCCCCGCAACAAGACATCAATTGGGAAAAGAGCACTCCAGCTGTTCCACGTTATGGTCATTGAGAATGCGCCTTTCCTTGAGAGAATACTTGTATCTGATCTACAAGGTCCAACAAAAATCAGGGTCATTGACGCGCCGAAATTGACAGCGTTGGTGTACTCGTCTGCCAAATTCTCTGACTCTTTATTGGATCCGTAATCGTTCAGGTACATCACTCATCTTCTTCTCCGTGTTCTTGAAATTCACATTTTTAAATTTCTTCTTGATGTATTTACGACCGTCTTCCAGAAAATGATTACCACAATCTTGACCCAGTCTATGCGCACAGTGAAGATCTTGGCAATAAAATCTATCGGCCCCAATCTAGATCAAGTTGTTGGATTCCTTACATGCTTTCCATGCACGGAGAAGTTACTCATCGAGGTGAAACTTCTTTCCTATTAGTAAACGGTAGTCACAACGTAGCTCAATCTTTTTGTAATTTTCCCAAATTATGATGACAAGTGTAGTGTTCAAAATTGCATCTATGCACTGCACCGAAAGAAATGTTTTTAGTATTTTTTCTCACGTGATCACCTGCATTGTTTTGTTGTTGTACTACTATAGTAGCCTAGGCTAGTCATAGTGGAAAGTAACTTAGACTAGTAACTCTATGGTTACCCTAAGAGCAAGTACTACCTCCGTCCTGGTTTACTCTTCCTATTTTGTAGTACCAAAATTTGACCATAGATTTAACTGACAAAATGTTAATGCATGTCACTAAAAATTATATCGTTGGATTCGTATTTGAACATAATTTCAAATGGTATAATTTTTGGTGACATGCATTGGCATTTTCTTAGGTAAATTGGTGGTCAAAATTTTACACTAAATACGAGGTAGTACAAAAGTGGGCTATAACGACCCTCCACTATGTAGGTCGTGCCAAATTCACTTGTGATGCATTTGGCATCGGTGCCCCTCCATTGCTCACCTGGTGCCCCAATCTGGATCACCTACTTTGCTCTGGTGCCAAATTAACTCACACAATGAAAAAACACTTGCATGGGAGCGAGAGAGGACTGAGGCAATAAAAACACTTGTTTGGGAGAGTGAGAGGCTGGTGTAGTTGGTTTGATTGATTTCTTTATACATGTGGGTCTGTGTGCACAGCGGTGCCAACTCTCTCACATCGCAAGAGCGGTGCCAAAATCTTTTGATTTGACATCGATGCGTATTATGTAGCATACTTTTGAGAAATATGGCATCGGCCACATAGTGGAAGGCAACAAATGCCCAAGCTCTTCACGTGCTCCTAGGTAAATGAGAGGAAAGAGAAAGAGAGAGAGAGAGAGAGAGTGAAAAAATCTCACTAGCCAGCCAACCCTATCATATGAGCGAATGATATTGGTACCTCTTGATGACACGACAATCTTATACGTCCAGTTGCACTAATATGTTCTCTTCTTTTGTAGATAAAAAAAGACGCGAAAGTGAAAAATGTGCTGCACTATAACAATCTCATCGAATGCCTTGATCTCCATCTCATAGAAATTGATTTGATCGACTACCGAGGCAGCACATATAAGATTAAATTGGCCAGGTTCTTTGTTCTGGAGGCAAGTGTGCTCAAGGTAATGAAGTTTGGTGCTCTGGCCCAAGAATGAATGGCGTGCAGATCCACGCAAGTGTCTAGGCCTAAATGACAAAGTCTCCACAGAAGATGAATTTGTTTTTGAAACATCAAGTGGCCAGAGACTTGAAAATTTATTTGCCCATTAGTGACTTGTCAGGGCGGTGGATTTTAGTTTGTACGATAATGCTGCATCCACCTAAAGTAACGAAAGTTCTTACGTAAACTTCCTAGTAATTTCCTCTTCGTAGGTGCATCATTACTCCTATAATTTGTAATATCAGTTTGAAACTTGTAATATTGCCGTGTCCTATTCCTGCGTTTTCAAAATCCTGCGAATCGAAGAGGTCCTGAGTTGGTGATGATGTTATGTCTGCCATCTTTCACCAATAGTCGTCGGAACTAGATCTGACGCATAGAAACCAAACTTCTCTAGTTTTGCAAAAAGATGCCCGCACTTGTTCCCTATTTACAAACAACTCCTTGTCTCTCACAATCAGCCTTATCTCCTCCCCACCACATCTAGAAGGCCATGGAGAAATCTGGTGTGATGGTCGCTGCCGGCGCCGTCCACCCCCAATCTTGGTGTTCCATACAATGCACGGGCATCTACGCACGGGAAATTATGTCGAACATGGCTAGTTGTAAGCAGGCTAGCTCTACAGCCATGATGATAGTGACTGCAGACGGTGAGGCTGACTATGGTATGCCGAACACGGCGCCTATACTCAGGTGTCATCTCCGGCACAGGGTCTTTTCACTTCACTGTGAGGAGCAGCACGTAATAATTTGACCAACGGGTAGTACAGTGCTACTAGTACATTGGTTGTACTACTAGTAGTACTAGCTCCACCGTCTGGATTTAGTAGTACTACCACGTCCATCTGGATTTAGTATTTGACTAGCAACATCTAGTAATGCATGTCACAAAAAATTTACTACTCCCTCTGTAAATAAATACATGGTGTATTGTTTTATTCCTACCGGCGAGAGAACTTAATGTATTTTTGCTAATTAATAGGATTACATGCAATGAACTAACCACTGCATGTCATGTTTGGTAGTCTCAAGTCATCGAAAGCATGCATGGCCCACATCTCTCATTGGTTGATATGTCACGAAATAAGAAATGAGGAGGGAGTTAATGTACCATGCCTAAGTGTTTTGGGATTACACAACATTTTTTTACATGCATTAACATTTTATTAGTTAAATCAAAGGTCAAAACTTGGCACAAAATGCAAAGGGGACCAATAAACCAGTAAACATCAAAGTTCTCTCATTTGGCCCCAACTAGAGGTCCGGTGAGATGACTATACTGCACTGGCACGGAGGGGGACACAGCTTCATTGACTTACTGCACCTGCCTTTGGTTGTATGACACGTTGGCCCAACAGGTGGTTGGCCCACCTTTCATACAGCCAAAGGCAGGTGCAGTAGAGGGCTGAGGAGTAGATGGCCAACACGCACGTGAATTCAATGCAGTCTGCACTTCTCATATAAAGGCTCCCCGCCTGTCCAATCTACGAAATCCTACGCACCCTAACCAAGGGCAAGAGTGATCACTCGAATCGCAAGATCAGTTGACTAGAAGCTAGACCCATGGAGGCGATGAGCGCGAGCATCAGCCGGCTGTGCCAGATGGTCCATGACGCCGGCTTGCGGCCTGACACCAAGGAACGTCTCCAGGTCGTTCTTGAGGCCGCCAGGGCGAGGAGCCGCTTGGACGACAGCTTCGTCTCCTTGTTCGATGAGGTCCTTTTCGGCTTCCTCTACAAGTTCACCGTCATCAAGAAGCTCGCGGATGACCTTGACGTATGACTCCAGCCCACGCGCCTAGGATCTGCGATGCCCGCCACCCTCAAAGGCCTCTATGGTGACAACCTCTTCGACGCACTGGTGGCCCTGCGACTGCCCGCCGTCGTGCCGGAGAATGTCCACCTCAAGGTCACGCTCACCGTGCAACGCCTGGCGCAGCAAGACACCATCGACATAATCACCCATGTCTATGTGCAAATCGTCCACAAGGACTAGTACATGCAAGAGGAGGACGATAGGACGCTGGCCTTCTTGCATCGCAGGGCAACCTTGGACGGCATTGTTCAGAAGCACGTTGAACTTGCCGCCAACGTCGCTGCTCCTCACATGTCGGTTGGTGACCCGGCGCACTAGGGCGTGAGGACGTTCTTGATGGATCCGTATGTATCTTTATCTTTCCGTCAAATCCATGTAGTAGTATATGGTACTATACCTAGTAATTATCTTACCTTTCGCATTAACTTCATAATTTTCATACGTACTCCATGCATGAACCGCGCCAGAACCAAACTCCTCATTACTCTAGGGAAAATCGTTATTTCTATCTATCGGTCGCGCCATGGATCATAACCAAAATTTACAAGTTACAAGTTCAAAAGGAAAAGCCTGCCATGTTCACGTCGCACCCCCACACGGTTGGTCCGGCACGCCGCTCAAGGGGGAATGCGTGCTGTGTTGCATTTTCACTTACAAGTGGGACCGCAGTTGAGAAAACCGACTATCAGCAAACCCCCACCCTGCCCACCGTGCTATGGCTGAGAAAACAGGAGGGAGAAGAGATGGTTGTAGCATGGACTCCAAGAAAATTGGTGTCGGATGGTACTCGTGTGGGTGGCGTGTGCTGTACTGCTAGACGTGAATGCTAGTTATGGCCCATGCCACCCCACTATATCAAGCCTATATCGAGGTGTTGGTTACGTAGAACAAACTTCCTGGAGTCCGTGCTCAGCCCTCCTCCATCTCTCTTCTCAGCGAGCCAACAGACGCGTAGATCCCATCGTCTGTTTGCTCACATGCGGTCCCACATGTCATTGAAAACGCAAGAGGACCCACTAAACCTGCACATCTTTCACCTCGACGTGCTGGTGATGAAAAACAAATCCAATAAAGATCTTTGGTGGCCGCTTTTGGAGTTACTCAAGAGTAGTGAGATTCTATTTACAGTTTAACCAAAGATGCACATCACGTGGCTTCAACTACCTGTAACGCCCCGGATTCGATGCGCCAGGTGTCTGCCAGTTATTCATCGTCGTTGCCATGTCATTTGCTTGCGTGTTGCATTTTTCCATGTCATCATGTGCATCTCATTTTGCATACGTGTTCGTCTCATGCATCCGAGCATTTTCCCCGTTGTCCGTTTTGCAATCCGGCACCCTATGTCATCCGGCGCCCCCTTTTACCTCGTTTCGTGTGCGGGTGTTAAACTTTCTCGGAATGGACCGAGGTTTGCCAAGCGGCCTTGTTACACCACCGGTAGACTGCCCGTCAAGTTTCGTTTCATTTGGAGGTTGTTTGATACTCCAACAGTTAACCGGGTAGCCGTAAAGCCCTCTTTTGTGTGCAACCCAACACCCGTCCAAAATGGCCCAATAACCCATCCAAACCCCTCCATGCTCGCGGACATTCGATCACGATCGTGTGGGTGAAAAACGCTCCTCATTTGGACTCTCCTAGCTCCCTCTACCTATAAATATATGCACTCCGAATTTTCGGGTCCAAACCCTACCCTAACCTCCCTCTGCGCCACCGGACATATCTGCCGCCTGCCGGACGCCTGCGCGTCTCCGCCTGCAGCCAGTGGCATCGCGCCACGTGGCAGGTCGCCGCCTCCCACCGCGCCGGCCCGCGGCCCTCCCGGCCCGGTTCGCCGCCGCCCACGCCCCAAGCGCCCGCACCTCTCAGCCGCCGCCTGCTCCACGCCGGCGCCTTGCCCCGCGGCCCGGAGTTCGCCGCCCCACCACTCCGCTTCCCCACCACCAGTGTGCAGCTCCGCCGCCGCCTGCACCACCCGCCGCCGCCAGCTCCGCCGCCGGCCTCGCCCCGCGCCAGCGCCCGTCCACGCTGCACCACCCTTCGCTGCCGGCGAGTGCCTCGTCGCCGGCCCCGTCCTCCCTCGCGCTGGATCCGGCCGGGCTGGACCAGATCCACCAGCCCGCCGATCCAAATGGACGCGCCCGCGCCCCGGATCCCGTCGTCCCGCTTCTCTCCATCCCGTTTTCGACGGGGGTAATTTTCTCTAGTCCCCAGATACATACATTTTCATGCACTATTCATCATGCCATATATCCATGGGCGTAGCTCCGTTGCATGCATATAATATATCGAAATGTTCATCTTGTCGTGCCCTTCATTTTGTTCCATTGTGCCATGTTCATTTGAGTTCATCTTGATGCCTTAATCATCGTTGCAAGAGTGCTAGGTAATGTTGTCTGCTGTAGTTTATCAGAACATGCTCATTTGTCATTTTTGCATCTTTTTGTGTGATTTTCTTTGGAACATGAAGTCTACATGAGTTATGAGCTACAATATGCCATGTTTGCTGTGGTGCAACCCATTCTTCATGGTATGCCATGTGTTGATTGTTACAAGCTTGCAAAGTAGCCTCCGTCATGTTGCTGATTTTCATGCCATGTATTCATGTTGCTATAGTGAGATCCATGCCTCTTTTTATTATGTTCAGTAAGGATGTTTTGGACATATGGTTATGCTATATCCATCCATGCCTCTGTTTGCATTTATAGAGTGCTTTAGCATGTCTTAATCTTGATCTACGTTTGCCATAAAATGTTCCTGGCAGATTGTTTACATGTTAATCAATTTCGCCAAGGTTGTTGCTAGTGAACCAAGCATACTATGAACTTGACCTTGCCATGTTTAGCTTCATGAACATGTCTTATTTGTGAATCGAGCTCACAAAGTTGCCTTCATGCTGCTGTTTATGCCATGCTCTGTTTTTCTGCTAAGTCTGAATCTGTTTATGAAACTTGCTATGTCTACATGGGTGCCATCATATCTTTTGTGCCTTTTTGGCTCATTATCACTAAGGGAGTTTTGTTCCATGCAATCAGTAGATTCAAGCCATGCCTATGTTATGTTCCTGTAGCATGCTGTTTGATAGCTCTAAACATTGTAACCTGATGTTATATCTTCCATGTCCTTTTTAGCATGTTCTAGTACTTTCTGGAGATAGCTCATTGTTAATGTTTTGTAATTCTTTACCTGTACATCATGTCCATGTCTTTTGTTTTCATGTTGGGGTTCTATAGCATGTTGTTTTGATGCTTGCTAGATGACTAGTTGCTGTTTTGGACAGCTTGTCCTTTAGACTTGTATAGAGTGTATGTGTTGAACCGTTGCTCCGTTTTGAGTGTGCTCTATATGAAACTTGCTTAGTTTTGCATGTAGTTTCATGTTACCTTGTTGCATCCATGTTTTGATGTGTTTGCTTGATGATTGAGTGCATTTTGCATCAATGCCATGCTTATCTTGTTTTCCGCATATCTTCTAGGCTGTAGCTCCGAATCTAATGAACTTTATATGTGACTTCACTAGAATTTCGTGTAGATCATCGTGGTGCATCTTAACTTGCTGTTTAACAACTTGAACATAAGTTTTATTCATATATGAACCAATTTCGAAATTTGCATATGGGGACTTACCGGAATTGTCCTATGTTGATTCCGGCCTCATTTAAACTTGCTTTGATGTGTAGCTCTTGTATGCACCATCTCTTGCCATGTGTAGCCTCATGTAGCCTTGTCATGCATCATACTTGGTTAAGCATCATGCCTTGTTCATGTGTGGTGTGTTTACCATGTTGTGTGCTTCTTGTCGATAGTTCCCGTTTCGTTGCGATCGTGAGGATTCGTTCGTCTACGCTTGGTTCGTCTTCATGGCTTCATCTTCTTCATGGAATCGTTCTTCTTCCTTGCGGGATTTCAGGCAAGATGACCGTCACCTTGGATCTCATTACTATCATTGCTATGCTAGTTGCGTCGTTCTATCACTATGCTGCGTTACCTACCACTTGCTTATCAAGCCTCCCAAATTGCCATGAACCTCTAACCTTTGTCACCCTTCCTAGCAAACCGTTGTTTGGCTATGTTACCACTTTTGCTCAGCCCCTCTTATAGCGTTGCTAGTTGCAGGTGAAGATGAAGATTGCTCCATGTTGGACTCTGTTTATGTTGGGATATCACAATATCTCTTATATTATTAATGCATCTATATACTTGGTAAAGGGTGGAAGGCTCGGCCTTATGCCTGGTGTTTTGTTCCACTCTTGCCACCCTAGTTTCCGTCATATCGGTGTTACGTTCCCGGATTTTGCGTCCCTAACGCGGTTGTGTGATTTATGGGACCCCCTTGACAGTTCGCTTTGAATAAAACTCTTCCAGCAAGGCCCAACATTGGTTTTACATTTGCCTCAGCCTATTACCTTTTCCCTTGGGAGTCGTGCATCCCGAGGGTCATCTTTATTTTAGCCCCCCGGGCCAATGCTTGTCTAAGTGTTGGTACAAACTAGAGCCACTTGCAGCGCCACCTCGGGGAAACTTGAGGGCTGGTTCTAGTTGTACGTAGTGCTCATCTGGTCGTGGCCTGAGACGAGATACGCGCGGCTACTATCAGGGTGTCGGCATGCCGGGAGGTCTTGCTGGACTTGTTTTACCATTGTTGAAATGTCTTGTAAACCGGGATTCCGAGACTGATCGGGTCTTCTCGGGAGAAGGAATATCCTTTGTTGATCGTGAGAGCTTATAATGGGCTAAGTTGGGACACCCCTGCAGGGTTTGAACTTTCGAAACCCGTGCCCGCGGTTATGTGGCAGATGGGAATTTGTTAATGTCCGGTTGTAGTAAACTTGAAGTAAACTCTTCTAAAATACACCAACCGTGTGCGTAACCGTGAGTGTCTCTTTTCGGGGTTGTTCAGGAGAAGAACACGGTTTCTGTGTTATGTTTGACGTAATCAAGAGTTCAGGATCACTTCTTGATCATTACTAGATGACGACCGCTTGCTTTGCTTCTCTCCTCGCTCTGATTTGCGTAAGTTAGCCACCATACATTGCTTATTCGCTGCTGCAACCTCACCACCTTACCCCTTCCTTTCCCATTAAGCTTTGCTAGTCTTGATACCCATGGTAATGGGATTGCTGAGTCCTCATGGCTCATAGATTACTACACCACCAGTTGCAGGTATAGGTTATTCGATGATCATGACGTGAGAGCGATGTTTATTTGTGTTGGAGTTCTTCTTCTGCTTCTTCTTTGATTCAGGGGATAGGTTCCAGGTTAGCAGCCTGGGCTAGCAGGGTGGATGTTGTTTGAGTTTCTATTTATGCTTCATCTGTAGTTGGATGTTGTTTCTCTTGTATGATGTATTGTTGTATTCATGTGACATTGTATGTCTTGCTTGTATCCCCACTATTATGTAATGTTGATGTAATGATATCCACCTTTCAAAAGCGTCTTCAAGATGCGCTTCTATCCTTGGTGGGACCTTCGAGTTCCTTTAGGATAGGGTCGCATCTTGGGCGTGACACTACCACTCCATTTTCTTGCATGACATGACCTGGATGCTGGATGTCCCACGTGTCGGCAAAAGGAGGAAGAACTCGACAAAATCTTCTCCACATTTAGTCCGGAGGAGTAGGAAACACGGCAAGCCATGTGCCTACATCATACTACGTACAAGCCCACCTCACGCAGTACCGCTATCACCATATTCTCGGCCTCCGTGCGACACCTAGATCTACTTGATCTAACTAGATCTAACTATTGGTTGGCTCTATGTGATGTGGCAACTTCATACTACTATGGATGCTGGCTATACTACTATGGCACTAACACTCCAAGAAGTGAGTCAAAACCATTTATAAATTGAGTTTATGACATGCATATGCAAATGTACCATTCATTACATACAATAAGTCATCAACACACAACGACAACAAGGATACATGTTAGATTATAGATTAGTTCCAACAAAACATTCTAGTAAATACTAAAGTTTTCATCACACAACAAATAACAAGCAATGAAATGAACTTCAGCTCAACTACTCCTCGGTGTTGGAAATGCTTGCTTTGAACCAGAAGTGTTTGTCTCGGAAGGGCCAGCTACTGTCAATCTCGAGACCAATGCAGGACTGATCATCCAGGCTGAAGCGGCCTATTTCATGACCCATATTGTGATAGCCACAGTAGGGAAGCATAGCAATGTCCGAGGTATAGATACAATTTCTTCTCATAAATGGTAGTAACATTGTGTCAACAGTAGCTGGATCACCTTTCACCATGATTGGATAGTTTTGTCCAAGGAAGAGCGAGTTTCCTCCAAGAGTATCAATACTAAACCAGGGAGAAGGTGTTGGCGCTAGCATAGTAGTATCCATCCCAAATACCCTGCAACGGATGTTGGAATAGGTCCGGAGAGTGCGACCATGGGAGACAACACCTGCTTCCTTAGTCACATTAGCGGTGCCATATATATAGACAAGAAGAGGTGATCCATCGGAATAAGTTGCCAGGCGCCACTGAGTATATGGGTTCTCATGCTCGTGATCATCATCATCGTCATCTCCCCCTTGGTTATAAAAATTTTCAAGTATAGGTGGTGGAATGTTCACAAGACCTTGGAAACACAAGAAGGTTAATTAGTAAAGGGAAACTAGCTAACCCACATGCATGTGGATGAAACAATTATAATTACGGTGAAAGACAAACGTACCGAAAGCATAAGGATTACATGCAAAAACAGTGCCACGAGTGGTGGCAGCAAACACAAGACCCTCATATATCACAGTACTCATCCTTGTATAGAAACTCATTTTTGAGCAATATCCATCTAGGCGAACTATGAAGGAAGGCAACAAGCTTGTCGAAGATAGAAACAACTACATATTCCATTAAATCCCAAGAGCGGTCGGGAACTTGACAAATTGCTATCTTCTATAGGCGATAGTCACCATGATTGTAGTTGAACGTCTGGTCATAACTGGTGTGCTCAACCTCTGGGCAGTCTAAGATTTTTGGAAGTGGAACCCGGTGACGAGTGTACACATTCACAAGTTCCCACTCGCAGTTGGACCCAATATAAACAACCCAATCTCCATTTGCGCCTGCCCAAGCCTGACCCTCAAGCGATGGCATCTTAACATCACATGTATCATTATCAAGCGGCACAAACTTGCACAAGGCGAGGCCTCCGTCGACCGTGCACCAGTGAGCAGGGTCACGGTGAAAAAGATAGGGGAGATCAAACCGCTCCTGGACCCTTGGGTTCCTTCTAATGATGTTATTAGTTGAGTCGAGAATGGTCTTGAACGAACCTGCCATGCTAGCCGAGGTGATGACGTCGCACAGATCATTGAGTTCCTCCACCATGTCATCATTCAAATCAGGGCAAGAATAACGGGGTCATTTCCGGCCTGTTCCCTCCATGGAGAAGACGATCGAACAATGGCAGAAGGAAGGGTGAAGGCAAATGGAGGAGGGAGGAAGAGCGTGCGACAACAGTTCCAAATCGAGAGGCAAAGGCGAAGAGTCGCTGGACGGTTGCCACAGTACACGAAGAGGCGCCCCGGGCTACATAGATGTCCGTTCGTAAATTGTACAAAAGGACTCGCCGTCGTCTCACTAACATGTGGGAACGGGACCACATGTCAGCGAAGAGGCTAGTGGGGAGCGGACGGTTGCCATAGAGGTCACACACTGACGACAAGGTCGTTCTGTCAGACCTAGAGCCCGCGCGGGATGGCTTCCGTCCCCCACACGAGCGAAGCCACTTCAACCCCCACACGGTTGGTCTGCCACACCGCTAGGCCAACTCCAGCGCATGCAGCTCGGACGCCCGCTCTCTCAGCCCCCTTTCCCTCGAAGCCCCGGAGCTACCCAACCACGACTACGTGTTTTGCGCACCCGACGGACAGATATGGAGCGGATCCAGTCGGGCTTGAGCTCGCCAGGCTGTGGGAGGCCGTGCCGCACCAAGGACTGGCCGGGCACCGGGCCGGAAGGCCCTGGCAAGGCTGCAATGCCGCATGCAGGTACTGAATCCTCCTCTAGCCTCTCGGATCTACATCGTCGGCCGTCCGCCGGCAAATACATGAATGGCGGTCGACCGGGCTCGGTGCTGGCCCAAAAGCTCGTCGGCGCACTGTTGCCACTCATTACATGCGATGACTACCCAAAGAAGGTCTTGCGCCGCGTGTCTACAATGTCGGTACATCCCGGATGGGTGTTCATCAAGTGCTCAACCGATGGGGTATGTGCTACTTTAGCTTCAGTTGTGCTCTCGGATTAGACTAGTTGTGCTAACTTAAAATTTCATTGTGTAGAATGGATGCAAGTTTTGGTATTGGGAAGAAGAGTACATCGATATATTGATAGACCGCAATTTAGTAGATGTTCTAGCACTTTTAGCTAGCATAGAGGCTAGAGATGAGACTAGTGTACTTGTTGATAGAATAGAGGCTAGACATGAGACTAGATGCGAGGAAGCAACATCTACTTCTTTACACTCGAAGAAGAAAGAAGCATGCAAGATCAAGCCTCCGCAGATCAACAATGAATGCATCAAGAAGGCACTAATCCAACTTACAGGAGAAGTTATGGAAGTTGGATATCTTCTAAAATGTATTCTCCTAGTTCTTGTTTTCTTTGCTCCTGCTTTTCTTGTCAAATTTTGGTGATATATTTCCATGTACCAAAAATCAATGATGAAAAAAAGATATGTGTATGCAAAGAAAAATGTACGCGGCCGGGATGCGTCCGCGCGTTGGGCGCACGGCCACCGCATTCGAGAAATGGCCCGGACACGACCCCATTGCCCTACCCAAACGGACAGAATTCGGGCAAAAGAGAGGTCCGTTTGGGATCGTGCGTTGGAGTTGGCCTTACAAGTGGGACTGCAGTTGAGGAAACCGACTATCGGCAAACCCCCACCTCGCCCGCCGCGCGGTGGCTGAGTTAGAGAAATGATGAGGTTGAAGAGATAGATGTAGCACGGACTCCAAGAAATATGGTGTCAGATGGAAGTCGTGTTGGTGGCGTGTGCCATACTCCTGGACATGAATGCTTATTCTGCCCATGCCACCCTACTATATAGTACGTAGTATTGAGGATTCGAGGTGCTGGTTACGTACAGCGAACACATTAACATATGGCCCACCTCACACTGTGACCAAATTTCCCGGAGTCTGTGCTAGGTTAAAAAGTGTTCTTTGTGAGGGTGGGTGGCTGGTCTCAAGTTTAAAACTTGTCGTATTACGTATACGTAGACGTAGAGATAGTGCATCAGTTTTGAAAGCTTGAACGCAAACATCAGAATATATGCAATTTCTACTGGACTCATTGAGGACCTAGGATGATGGGATTCTCAGCTATAGTAAAAACACCCGCCTGACGTGCGAAGCATGTGAAGCTAGTACAAATAGTAGTACTATTGTTGATTGGCCTCATCCGATAACCTATTGCAATGCACGTACAATTATGTATTTGGAAAAAAATTGCCTCGTCGCAGCACCCACTCAGAGAAGCGACTCAAAAGCCATTCATAAATTTAGTAAGTTTATCACAGGCATATCATTTTATTCCATACAACATGTCATCTACCCACAACGACAATGAGGATACGTTATAAATACTAAAGTTTTCATCACACAACAAATAACAAGCAATGAAACAAACTTTAGCTCAACCACTCGTCGGCGTTGGAAACTCTTGCTTTGAACCAGAAGTGATTCTCTGGGAAGGGGCAGCTACTGTCAATCTCGTGACCAACAAGGGACTGATCATCCAGGATGAAGCGGCCTAGGTCAGGACGCATATTGTGATAGCCACGGTAGGGAACCATAGAAATGTCCGAGGTATAAATACAGTTGCTTCTCATAAATGGTAGTAATGTTGTGTCAAGAGCAGCTGGATTGCCTTTCACCATGATTGGATAGTTTTGTCCAAGGAAGAGCGAGTTTCCTCCAAGAGTATCAATACTAAACTAGGGAGAAGGTGTTGGCGCTAGCACAGTAGTATCCATCCCGAATACCCTGCAACGGATGTTGGAATAGGTCCGGAGAATGTGACCATGGGAGACAACACCTGCTTCCTTAGTGACATCAGCGGTGCCCTGTATACAAACAAGAAGAGGTGATCCATCGGAATAAGTTGTCAAGCGCCACTGAGTATATGGGTCCTCATGCTCGTGATCATCATCATCATCATCATCATCTCCCCCTTGGTTATAATTTTTTTCAAGTATAGGTGGTGGAATGTTCACAGGACCTTGGAAACACAAGAAGGTTAATTAGTAAAGGGAAACTAGCTAACTCGCACACATGTGGATGAAACAATTATAATTATGGTGGAATACAAACGTACCGAAAGCATAAGGATTCGATGCGAAAACAGTGCCACGAGTGGTGGCAGCAAACACAAGACCCTCGTATTGAATTGCATCATAGTACTCATCATCCGTGTATAGAAATTGATTTTCGAGCAATATCCATCGAGGCGTGGAAGTAAGGACGGCAACAAGCTTGTCGAAGATAGCAACAACTTCATAATTCGTGTAATCCCAAGAGCAGTCGGGAACTCGACAAATTGCTATCTTCCGTAGACGACAGTCACCATGATTGTAGTTGAACGTACGTAGAATACCGGTGTGCTCAACCTCTGGGCAGTCTGAGATTTTTGGAAGTGGAACAAGGTGACGAGTGTACACATTCACAAGTTCCCACTCGCAGTTGTACCCAATATAAACAAACCAATCTCCATTTGCACCTGCCCAAGCCTTACCCTCAAGCGATGGCATCTTAACATCACACATATCATTATCAAGCGGCATCAACTTGCACAAGGCGAGGCCTGCGTCGTCCGCGTGCCAGTGACCAGGGTCACGGTCAAGAAGATAGGGGAGATCAAACCGCTCTTGTACCCTTGGGTTCCTTGTAATGATGTTATTAGCTGAGTCGAGAATGGTCTTGAATGAACCTGCCATGCTAGCCGAGGTGATGACGTCGCACCGATCAATGAGTTCCTCCACCATGTCATCATTCACATCAGGCCAAAATAACGGGGTCGTTTCCAGCCTGTTCCCTCCATGGAGAAGACGATCGAACAATGGCAGAAGGAAGGGTGAAGGCAAATGGAGGACGGAGGAAGAGCGTGCGACGGCAGTTCCAAATCAAGAGGGAAAGGCGAAGAGTCGGTGCACGGTTGCCATGGTACACGAAGAGGCACCCCGGCCTACATAGACGTCCGTTCAGAAATTGTACAAAAGGACCCGCCATCGTCTCACTGACATGTGGGAACGGGATCACATGTCAACGAAACATGGTGTGTTATTTCTCGTGCAAAATGCGATCTGGCCGCGTTTTCCCGAGGTGCCACATTAGTTATCGACCTTTATTTTTTTAATGGCGTGCAAGTTCAGTTTTGAAGCACGACTAACTAGTACTGTATGTAGAGAAAATATAAACTACTCTACCACTACTCCACCTCTAGTCCTAGTAGTATAAAAAAGATATATAGGCTGGAGCTTCAACACTTTCTTGTTAAGGGCTGCCCACTTGCTTCTCACACTATCACCCTCTCTCCAGATATAAAAAATATGGCCTCTCTCCCCCTCCTCACCGGTGGTCACAGATCCGCCGGGGAAGAAAAGGACGTGCAGTGTTGACGCACTCGTCATCGGCGAACGAGGTCACGCACTGACGACAAGGCCGTCCTCTCAGACCTAGCGCCCGCGTGGGATGGCCTTCGTCCCCAAGCTCGCTGCCATAGTGTGTGCAGAGGATGAAGACCACGAGCGAAGCCACTTCCTGCCGACCCTCAGGTATGCTACCTCTTTTCAAACCATACCCTTGTTTTATTGCCCCATCTGCCACGTCACTGCATGTGGATCTTTTTCCACTCCACCTTCTTCCCAATTTGCTATCCTCAGCTCTACTGGTCATGCAGACGAAAACGTTAATTTGCACTATTAAAGGAAACCCTACTTCATGCAGACTAATTCATGTCTGGGTTGAATAAGAAAGGGAAGGGAGATTGTACTGTCAAAGAGAGTAGGCATCGAACCCGCATCTAGGTTGAAAAGGGAAAAATCAATAGCTAAGGAACGAGTCTCGTGTCTCTTGGTTGAAGAAGGGTAAAAAAACATGACAACGCAATAGAGAATGACCAGGTCGATCGGTTTGTTGTGCTCACATAGGAAAAAGGTGGCTAAAGAGAACAAAAATGGGACGTAATCCACATATGCTGCCTGGATATTTGTTGCTCTGGGCAACCATACCTCCCTCACCACTCTATGCGTCTGTGGAGGTACATCGTACGCGTGCGCTCACTGTCCGAATGGGCCTCCCATGCTCTTATTGCCACTTTTTTGCTTTTAGTATAACGCCAGCGGTCAAGTCAAGCAATGCTACTGCTAAAGTGATGCCACATTTAACTAATGCGACACTCAGTCTAATGCCACCGATAAATTTAAGCAATGCCATTTAATGTCACTGGATTATTTCAGGGTTAGTTATTGATTGTGGATGTATTAAAGATTTTTCAGCTAAGGCATTCTAATGCTATTGCACAACCAGTACGATGAATCTTGTTACCACCTTCAGATTTTTGCATTGTTAATGCTTATAGATTACATACCTCACTTTCATGAGAAAAGTCAACTTTTTTGTACAGTGTCAAGAGGAAAGGTCAAGAGTGGGCACCTCCTCCTCCGGTAGTTCTCTTAATTCGTTCGATCAAGTTTTTATGTTTGACCGGTTATCAAGATTGGGATAGCAATTTTTTGGTCCCCTCGAGTTCAAAATGATATTTACCTTGAACGTACATGGTTTGCAATGTTTTTATACTGTCATTAGTTAATAATGGTTTAATGCTCTTGCACAGCGAGTATACCAATGCTGAAACTTGTTACCTTTACATTTTGTATTGTTAATTCTTATAGAAATCTTCCAGTGCTAGAGCTTATGGAAATCTGTTCAGTAAAACCATTGTACTGTACCCTGCAATAAAATATGGGCCATTTGCATTTCTGCCCCTAACTTGAACCACCTACTCATATTTGCACCTAATTTCAAAGCATGCTCAAATTTGCCCCTCTACCGTTAAGTCACTACTCAGAAATTCCCTTCCGTCTAGTCAAAGGCCTTTGACCGTCAGAGGCCCATGTGTACTGTAGCAGTTGGAAAGTGCTACAATATTAGACGGAAAGTGCTACAGTACTGTACGGAAGGGCATTTCTGAGTAGTGACATAACGGCGGAGGGGCAAATTTGAGCATGCTTCAAAATTAGGGGTAAATCTTAGTAGTGGGTTCGAGTTAGGGGCACAGATGTAAATGTCCCATAAAATAACTATTATATTGTTGCACTAGCAACTGGATTATTGTATATTTTTACTATTCGAATGGTGCTGCATTAGCGTATGGACATATATAAAGTGTGGCAAGCTTTCCCAGATATGTGCTCAAGAAAACTACTACCTGTTTTTCTAAATACTAGACGTTTGGGTACTTTAAATTGAACTGCAAAAACGTCTTATATTAAGGAACAGAGGGTGTAGAATTCACTCAAATTATCCCGGTAAAGCTAGTCACACCTTTGTTAAAATTAATGTTCATTATATTATCGGAGGAGGTCTGTATGTTTGTCTCTAATGCCTGTCGACTACATACCTGACATCATGATGTAATGTTAAGTCATTTCCTTTTGTACAGTGTCACTGAATTGTCAAGGCGGTGATGGCATTTTATTTTAGTTGAACTGCACAAAATATGATTAAAAGAAGAGGAAAGGTCAAGAATGGCTCAATTTTTCAGAAAAACTATGTATGCCTTCCTGACATCAGCCGCAGTTGCCTTATTTATTCCTTCAAACAGGTGGTTAGAAACAGTCTTGCTACCTTTTCCCATTAAGAAATTGGAATGCTTATATTTGTGAGTCTATGCTTCAACTAGTGCCACTTTTATAGTAATCACACTTTCAATATCTATGCAAACAGGGATGCTCGATTTTAGTGCAACTGCACAAAAAGTCCAAATGGTTCAACATTAGGAGCATGTTTTTTTCCAAACCTTTATATCCACTTGGTGGAACTATGAGCTGTTCATTATGAAGGTATATGGTTTGCTACTATCTTGCTACTCTTTTTGTACTGTCATTAGATAGTAATACTAGTGGTTTGCATGTGAATTTATTGGCAGGGTGGACCTACATTGGAGGTGCAGGACAAGATTCAATGATTGGATGCTCAATTTCGGTTGTATCAATTTCACCTCTTCCATCACTGCGTACATGGATATCCTTGGTATGATGAAGAATAGGTACTATATTTATGCTCTGAACCAGCAAATCAATTCAGTATAAAATTGTCCAGGGCAAAAAATGAGTGTATCAAATTGTCCAGTGCAAAACATGACAGATGCTAAGCGGAAGAGACGTGTTTAAACCGAAAATACAAGGTGGAGTATATGTTTACTAGCTACTTGATATTTGTGCAGACAGAGATGTCTGCCCGTTGCTATTTGGCAAACAAACAAAGTGACCGCAATTTTGGTTGAACTGCACAAGAGAATAGTATAGTCACTTGATACATCTCCGTCGTATCTATAACTTTTGATTGTTCCATGCCAATATTATACAACTTTCATATACTTTTGGCAACTTTTTATATTATTTTTGGGACTAACATATTGATCCAGTGCCCAGTGCGAGTTCCTGTTTGTTGCATGTTTTATGTTTCGCAGAAACCCCATATCAAACGGAATCCAAACGGAATAAAAATGGACGGAGCATATTTTTGGAATATTTGGGAAATATGGGAGGAAGAATCAACGCGAGATGGTGCCCGAGGTGGCCACGAGGCTAGGGGCGGACCTGCCCCCCTGGGCGCGCCCCTGACCCACGTGGGCCCCTCGTAAGGCGGTTGCTGCTCTTCTTTGGCCGCAGGAGAACTAATTTTCGGAAAAAAATCTTGGCGAAGGTTTCAATCCAATCGGAGTTACGGATCTCCGGATATATAAGAAACGGCGAAAGGGCAGAATCCCGAAACACAGAAACAAAGAGAGACAGAGAGACAAATCCAATCTCGGAGGGGCTCTCGCCCCTCCCATGCCATGGAGGCCAAGGACCAGAGGGGAAACCCTTCTCCCATCTAGGGAGGAGGTCAAGGAAGAAGAAGAAGAAGAAGGGGGCCCCTCTCCCCCTCTCTTCCGGTGGCGCTAGAACACCGCCACGGCCATGATCATCATCGCCAGCTTCACAAACATCTCCGCCATCTTCACCAACATATCCATCACCTTCCCCCCTCTATCTACGGTGGTCCACTCTCCCACAACCCGCTGTACCCTCTACTTGAACATGGTGCTTTATGCTTCATATTATTATCCAATGATGTGTTGCCATCCTATGATGTCTGAGTAGATTTTCGTTTTCCTATCGGTGGTTGATGAATTGCTATGATTGATTTAATTTGCTTGTGGTTATGTTGTTGTCCTTTGGTGCCGATCATATGAGCGCGCGCATGGATCACACCATAGGGTTAGTTGTATGTTGATAGGACTATGTATTTTTTACCATGAAGACTGCAGGGCTTACACCCCACAGCATTTTATTAAAAAAGAGAGCAGGAACCATACAGAGTTTCCTCAAGGTGAGGAAAACACGAAAAAAGAAAAAAGAAGAAACTAAAGAAGGCTATACGAAGAAGGGGAGCACTATACCTAATAATTACAATGTGACAAAGAATCAACTCTCCTCAAGGAGGTAAAAAATCAATCCACTTAAGTAGGGCCTCTCTATACTCCCGTTTGATTCTGTGAGAGAGCAGAGTGAGATCATGAATGAAGCCATTTCTCCATGCCCTGAAAGATGGCTGGATGTTCCTGAAAGCTCTGTCATTCCTGATCTTCCAAATATTCCACCAAGCCGTGAAAACCACCTCTCCAAAGAAAGGTTTGTTGAAATCCTTCCTAGCATGGCAAGCAATTTCCACCATATCATCACAATCTTTCCATAGAATTTGCAGGTAAACCCACACGCGAACACTGAAGTTGAAAAGAAGAAGAGGTGGTTTCTGTCCTCCAGTATTCCAATTGGACACAGAACACATTCTGGTCCATCATTAATCTTCCAATGCCTCCTCTGAATCATGTCTTTAGTGTTAACCCTGTCCATTATAACAAGCCAAGCAAACATCTTGATCGACATTGTACAACAGCTTTTCCATATCCACCCAAGAATTGGGTTGGCTACCATTGGCTGATATACAAAGTCATAAAACTTTTTTACAGTATATTCCAACTTCTTGCCATGCCTCCATCCCCAGTAGTCATGAGAGGTACTGTGCAAATGAAAGGACCCCATTAAGGAGGAAAGCTGTTGTAGATCCTGAAAAGCTTGTTCAGATAGAGTCAAGTAAAAAAGGCCTTGGAAACTACTAGCCTCAAAGACTTCCCTGACTGAGAGATTTTTGTGGAGACAAAAAGAATAGAGCCTAGGAAATCGATCCTGAAGAGGGAAAAAACTGTTTCCAATTTGCCAGTAGTCAGACTAGAACAGCACAGTATCTCCACTATGAACATCCACCAAAGTAACTGCTCTAAAATTATCCATCAACTTGCAGACATCTCTCCACCAAAAAGAGCCACAAAGAATAGTATCATGTGGAATCCTTTCAAAGTAGTAGGAATCCCAGACTAACTAGACCCAAGGCACATCCATCTTATTATAAAATTTATTTTGATGTTTCAGAAGGAGAGCATCATTTTGCAAACCAAGGTTTAGGATTCCAAGCCCCCCCTTCGATTTAGGCCTGCAAACAAGTGGCCAGCAGCCAGCGAATGACCCCTTTCCTGACCATATTTCCTCCATAAACACTGCCTCTAAATTCTTTCCAATTGTTTCAAAATACCCTGAGGAATTGACAAGCTACAAAGGAAGAAGATAGGCAAAGAATAAATGACAGAGTTTACTAATTGCAATCTGCTCCCCTAAGGTAAGAACCAAGAACTTGCTGTCAATCTTCTCTCCATACAATCCACAAGGGGAAGAAGATCCACAATCTTGGGCCTGGTAGTCCCCACTGGCAGACCCAGATATGTGAATGGCATTTTGCCTAACTTACATCCAAAAAAGGCAGCAAGATCAGAAGCATCCTGGTCAATCACATTAATAGGATACATGGAGGATTTATGGAAGTTAATCTAAAGACCAGTTGCTTTTGAGAAAGAATGTAATATTGACTTCATTGCCCCCAATTGAGCTTTGTCAGCATTTAAGAAAAGCAGTGTGTCATCAGCATATTGGACAACAGGGAAATTAGGATCATGAGTAGGCAGAGGCCTGCTTATTAAACATTGCTGAAGAAGATCATTGATCAATGTCTGCAAGAGATCAGCCGCAATAACAAAGAGCAAGGGAGAGATTGGGTCCCCTTGCTTAACTCCACATTTGCATTTAAAGTGATTACCAGGAACTCCATTCAGAAGTACAGAAGAAGTGCCAGAAGACAACAACTGCTTAATCCAAATAATCCATCTCTCATCAAAAACTTTTGCAACTAGAATCCTTATGATAGCCTCATGCTGGATAGAATCAAAAGCCTTTTCAAAGTCTAACTTAAGCAGAAGGATGTGCCTTTTAGACTGATTACACTGATGGATGTACTCAAAGATTCAAGCAAGACAATCCTGGATTGTTCTCGATTTTATAAAACCATATTGATTTTTATGCACACATTTGGTGACCTCATGTTGAAATCTGTTAGCAGCAACCTTTGTAAGGAATTTCAGGCCAAGACAGGTTAATGAAATAGGCCTAAAGTCTCCCACACTCTCAGGTGTCTGCTTCTTTGGGATCAGAGTAATGTATGCATCATTGAGATATTCTAACTGCACTGTTCCATCATGAAACTGTTTCAGTAACTGAATAAAATCAGTAGAAATTATGTGCCAACACTTTTTTTTAAAATCTCCATTGCAGCCATCAGGCCCAGGGGCCTTATCAATAGGCAATTCTTTAATAACCTATTCAATTTCTTTGAGATCAAAAGGTTTGGTGAGCACCTCCAAGCCCTGAACCCTAGGTATTAAAGACAATATGTTTTCATCCGAAGAAATTGGCCGACCCGTCCCCATTCTGCTTTTGAAAGATAACAAGAACTCTTTGGCCATTTCCTCATGGTTTGACGTTACAGAGCCATCAGACAATAACAGGCTAGCAATAGAGTGTTTTCTATATCTCTCACTTGCCATGGCCTGAAAGAACTTAGAGGTTTCCTCCCCCACTTTGATATACCTGATTGTACATCTCTTCCTCCAGTACATATATTGCATGTGCAGCAGATGTTCATGGTGCAATTTAGTGATTTTTCTGAAATTAAACTCAGGTCTAGAAAGAGATCTCATGTCCTCAAGATTGTCCAGCCAAAGAATTGCCCAGTTACACTTCTCAAGTAACCTTTTAATATGTGATAAACCTTTCTGCCATTTCTTCAAAGCAAACTGCAAATCCTTTAATTTGTCAACAATAATTGCTGAAATATGAGTCTAACGAGAGGGACGAGTCCAAACCTCCTGCACAGAATCCATGAAACCAGCCTGATGGACCCAAAAAATTTCAAACCTGAAGATATGTGCTTTTGGAATTGCTGTACTGATGGTCACCAGGAAAGGCACATGATCAGACGCAGTCTTGGCCAAAGGGGTCATTTGAGTCATGGGATAAATGTTAATCCAACTGGCAGAAGTAAAATCCCAGTCCAACTGTTCCATAAGAGGCATGTCCTGCATATTAGACCAAGTAAACTTTCTTTCTTTTAAAGGAAGTTCCAGCAGTCCCAAATGGCCAATAATTTCATTGAAAATAAACATATCATTTATATCACCACCGGGGATATTCCTATTTTCAGTGGAACGAATAACATTGAAATCCCCCATCAACATCCACTTCTGGTCCGGGTCGATGTCCAAATTGTAAATCCAAGAAACAAACTCATCACGTAACTCACCCTGACAGGGACCATACACATTAACCAGAAACCACAGTTCGTTATTATGAACAGAGGTGAATTGCATCACGATAGCGTAGGGCTTAACTTCAAGCAGAGTGCCGTGGAACACATCAGATCGCCACACTGTTAAAAGACCCCCAGAAGCTCCTCTAGAGGGAGACTCAACGAATTGATCAAAACCATAGGGACAAACGCTTTTTATGGTTGAACGCGAGCATGAACATAATTTAGTTTCTTGCAGACAAAGCACTGCACACCAACTCTCAGTTACTTTCTCCCTGACAGACCGCTGCCTCGCATCAGAATTCAGTCTGCGAACATTCCAACATAAAAATTTCCAATTACGCGTTGTAACGCGATTCATGAGTGACCATTGCGTAGAAGAACATAAAGAGCATGACACATAATGCCATACCATCCAAAAGATAACAAAGTTCAGAACCACAATGTGCCACATCCCAGACCGGACTCAGTTCAACCAAAAAGAAAACAAGCATAACAGGCACGCACGGCCTCGACATAAAAGCTAACATAAATATTAAGCTAAAGATGCAGAAGAATCCTCCTGTGGATTAGCCATAAGCTTGACCACTGATAGAAGAGAAGGATCTATCTCCAGCTCCGCGCCCACAGCCTGAAGAACATGAATCGGAGTATGTGATGGTGCAGTAGGCCGAGCATCTTCAGAATCAACCGCAGAAGTGGGCTGGGCCTTGTCCTCCATGGGCTTGGCATGGGAGCACTTCTTAGATGGCTGTAGGGAGAGCTGCTCAAAAACCACGTTTTTGAAGCCATCCAACTTTGCCGCGCTCTGAGTGCAACGTCTCAATGACGTATCAACAACCGGAGCCGTCTTCTTCTCTCTTCTTTTTCTCGTAGTAAATTGTTCCACAGAAAAAAACAAAGGTTATGACTGAACAGAAACAGAAACAGAAACAGCAGAACTAGCAGATGCAACCTCTTCAGACACAGAAACTGGAATAGCCGGCAATTCCTCAAATAAAGCTTTGGCCACCGGACGCTTCACCATGACAGGTTTTCTGACAGCAACAACTATAGGCAGAGAGGCAGTCAAGCAAGACATCTTCCTTGTTTCATCAAAAGCAATGGACCAGGACCTCTTGGAATAAAAGATTGTGCCCATGGGTTTGAAGAAGATAGACCTTGGCACTTCCTTAACTGAGAAATCAAACATAAGGTTCTGGAAAGACCTCTTCCAAATCATCTCTGGAGGGAGAGGAGGTCCAGCCACAATGCGTGCCATGCCAATAAAGATTTCATGCTGCTGAATCACAGGTGGTTGGTAAGGCACAATTGCAAGCTGATTCTCCTCAAAGACAGGATGCTGCTGAAGATCTGGGAGTGGCAAATCATGTTGTTGTTGGATCTCAACACCCTGCTCCTGTTGCTCCAGATAAGCTGATCCCTCAGGCTGATCAATCACTATTGAAACTTGATCCTGCTCAGGAGCAGCCCGCTGGGGGGCTGCTCATTCTCTGCTTCATCTCCCCACATGGCATTACCCCAACCTGGCGCTGCATCATTTACAGGTGGAGGAGGAGGAGCGACAGGTGCATCATTCCATCCCAACATTGGGTATGGTGGTAAGAGAAACATCAAATTATCCGGAACCAGATTACCAGAGGCATTGGGTCCTCGTTGTTCGGCATCTGATATGCAAAGTCTGCACCAAGCACATAACAAGATGCAGTCCAAGACACTTGAGCACCTCCGTATTCCTCATAATCGCCAAAAACCACATCTCTTGGAACCAACGGTGTATCTGGGAAGCTAGCTTCAACCAAAGTCCGGACGAGATATGGATCCTCACTATCCCAAGAAATAAACTTTCCAAAAGTGCCTACTGCCTGCGAGATGTATTCAGTAGTGCGGTAATCCAATGGAATCCCAATAAACATTAACCAGCCCTTGCGAAAACCATGAGTTCCCTTGAAATTTTCTCCCTCATCATGCTTCATAAATCTAAAACAATGATCATTTCCCAGCGAAAAAGGTGCATGCTGAATCAAGGTATATCTAACTGACGGATCCCTGAATTGAAACAATCCCACCCCATGAAACCACGGCTGAGCAGATCAGACCATAATACCTCTATTTTGCAGAAACTGGACCACCTCTTCCCGCACCGGACCCAGCGGCCCCTCCGGCGGCGGCATCACTTCGGCAACCATGAAGTCCTCATGATGACGGGGTGGACGAGCGGCAGGCGTGAAGAAGGTGCGTGGGAGCCGACGATCACCACCATCTATGATGTGATGGCAAGGAGGCACAAAGCACTAAGGATCGAGCTCGTAGTTCTCCATGGAAGAGCCAGAAGCTTGTCGGGGGTTTTCTTTGGCTTGGGAAGAGGGAAGATGCAATGGGGGCGGCGGCGATGGGACTGGGCAGTCTATCCCAATAACTCCGGCTCTGTTCCCATGAGAAGCAGCAGATTCCGATAAACTCGTTTTTTATTGCACAGAAATTGGTCTCCAAACCAATCCATTGGAGCGCGCGAAATCATTACAGTCGCGGCTAGAGTGACCTGGGCGAGAGCAAACCGAACAGACTGCTCGCATTCCACATGTCGGTGACAAGTGGCCCCTCTGCGAGCAAATAGTGCAAGTAACCACGCAGTCCACCATGTCATCGACCATAGCTTCAAACTGCCTCGTAGCCTCTTGAGAGGAGGGGATATCTTGACAATGGCCTAGAGGACTTGGACCCGGAGGCGTGGAAGGCCCAAAAGCAGTTGGGCTAAGCAACAAAGCTGGGGTAGAGGTTTGGTGGGCCTCCAAAGCCACTGGGTCGGAATCCCGACAATTGATTTGAAAGGGTGGCAATCCCGCCTCCGTCAAACGTGCGAGCGAAAACCCAACATGCACGGGGGAAAGTTCCTCATAAACTGGATCAGTCACCGGCGCAGATGATGCCTGCCGGCTCAACTCCGGTAGAGGAGTAACTGTACCAAAAACAATGGGTGGACGTGCCACCGTCCATAGCAAGTCCGCGGGGGGGGGGGGGGGGGGGGGGGGGGGGGATGGATGTATGACTACACGCTCATGAGCAGGAAGATCATACCCCGCATCCCTAATGGTGTCAATTCACTTTTGCGTAGCCGGATATCTATATCCCTTGCACTACAAAAAAAATACACTTCCATGATGATACGTGTTTGTCACAGTAGGTCGCGTTTTTTGTCATGCAAGTACATCGATGACAAATTTATGACAGAATCAAGATAGTCATACCTATGCTGTCGTAGAAGTGTTCCATGACATCACCAAAACTATCATCACGGAAGTGTCCACTTCCATGACGATAAATCGCGCGTAATAGAAGTGCTTTCGTCAAGGGTGACCGACACATGGCATCCACCGTAACGGAACGCCGTTACGCTACCAGGTCGGGTTTTGGATCCGATAACCTGTTAAAAGCCACGACCAATGGGGATTTTCCACGTGTAAAATCATCATTGGCTGGAGGAGACACGTGTCAGGTCCGCGTTGGCACAGGTGTCACTCATCCAATGGGCGAGACGCGCCTATGATATGTTGACACGTGGACCGGCCCATCAAGTTTAAATGGGCCGGCCCAACTGAAGGCCCATAAGATTTTGCGGACCATAATGGGCCGGCCCAGCTAAAGGCCCACGAGATTTTCTGGACCATAATGGGCTGGCCCAGCTAAAGGCCCACAAGATTTTGCGGGCCATAATGGGCCAGCCCAAGTAAAGGCCCACAAGATTTTTGTGTGCCATAATGGGCCGGCCCAGGTAAAGGCCCACAAGATTCTTGCGGATCATAATGGGCCGGCCAAGCTAAAGGCCCACAAGATTTCACCGACATTAATGGGCCGGCCCAGCTGTAGGCCCACAAGATTTTGAGGACCCTAGTAGGCCGGCCCATTAACTGGCTGCCATGTTTTGGGCCAAATGTCGGCCCATATTTGATCGGGTCCATTAATCGCCTGCCACGCTCCGGGCCTAATATTGGCCCATATGAGATCCGGCCCGTTAAAAGCCTACCATGTTCTGGGCCAAATTATGGCCCAGATCAGGTCTGGCCCTTTAAGAGGCTTTGGGCTCGATTATGGCCCATATCAGATTCGGCCCGTCAACTGGACACTATGCTTTTGGGTCCCCTTGCTAAAGGCCCACTTAGTAATTCCGCCTGCTATTAGTTTTGGCCTGTTAAGGGCCCGTTTATCATTTCGTCCCTATATTAATTTTGGCCTGTTAAAACCCCGTCATATAGTTGGGCCTAACTATGGCCCGGTTTGCATCCGGCCTGCTCGCAGCCGATATCTGATTGGGCCAAACAAGGACCGAGACAATTTTGGCCTGTTAAAAGCCCATGATTTGTTTCGCACAATCATGGGCCGGGGTTCCTTTCGGGCTGCTGCCGGCCCGTGAGCTGTTCGGCACGTTTCAGGCCCAACTGTCAGGACCGGATTTTCGGGATATCAATTTCCCAGAAAATGGCCCTTGTGCTCACCAGCCCCAGGATTTCTGTTAGCTGATGAGGCACCAACTTGATACAGAAATTCCAAGCAAAAATACAAAATATGTAGTACAAGACCATTCAGGCCTATGAGTACAACACAAGGTGTCTAGTGGCTGCTCGTGGAAGCGGTTTGTGGTTCATCAGTGTCTATGGGACTCCATTTCCCACAGGAACAGCTGACCTGGATAACTCCTATCTTCACGAGGCTGCTATCACCATTGCATACATTCCGGGGCCGTCATCGCAACGCTCCTCTCCATGCAAGAAATCTGGCCAAGACAATAGCCAGGGAGAAGTCAGTGAGTACTTTGAATGTACTCGCAAACATCATGAACACAGGTATAATATAACAAATGATAATAATGCTCTGAAATATTCCATGATCACAACGTCAGTCACGAAATAGCAATCCATGATGCACGCAAGCAGGTTATTCATGTCAAATTTGAATATGCCATCAGAGAGTAAAGATAGAATGCACCGATCGGGTGTCTGAAGCGACGCCTCGAAAGGATAATAATATAAATCATGCCTTAGTCAGGCGTCTGAGCGACGCCACCTAAAGGGCTTATAAATAAAAGATTTAACAAGCATGCCACAGTCGGTCGTCTGTGCGACACCACATAAAGGGCTTATAAATACTTTAAATAACAAGCATGCCACAGTCGGGCGTCTCAGCGACACCACATAAAGGGCTTATAAGTAATTTAAATATCAAGCATGCCACAGTCGGGCATCTAAGCGACACCACATAAAGGGCTTATAAGTAATTTAAATAACAAGCATGCCACAGTCGGGCGTCTGAGCGACACCACATAAAGGGATTATATAAGAATAATCACAGTGAATATCCAGGAGGTAGAACCGTTCCAGGGATACTCAATAAACAATACAAATGGTTAGTACACAATAATAATAATCATAATCATCATATGTCACAGGTCATGATCAATGTTCTGGTTTAGCAGTTTTTCCTCCAAAGACCGACACTAAGACCGACACTTGACCCATCCCAGACTGTAGTCCTTAACCATGGACACGGCTATTCGAATAGATATAATCTCTGCAGAGGGTGTACTCTTTAGCCACGAGTAACGGATTCCTTTAGTCCATCGGGACTAAGTCCGTCTACGGTCTTTTAATTGAAAACACACCTGACCGCACACACCAGCCTAACTTACCGGTGTCTGGAATCACCCACGACACCCGTTAAGCCAAACTCTAAGTGGGGAGGCTACAACCTCGACTAGCATGGGATCACAAAATTTATAACGCGCGCAAACTAGGGGAGCTACCCCTTCGGCTCCAACTGAAAACACCCATGCCCCGGACCAGGTGGCGTGCCTACCAGATGCCGCTGATATCTTCCACCATGGCCTCTCTGTACGGTGTGTGCTAAGGGAGGGGTTGACAACTTACTGAACCGTACCCTACCTGTGGCAGGGACAAGTGGTAGTACGAAACAAGTATGGGGTTTACTGGAACAAGACTCGATCTGTGGCCGACTCAGGAGGTTTAAGCATTTCCTACATGATTAGCGTAGGAACATATTTCACACCAATCAGACAGAATCACCACTCTTCATACCTCACCATGCCATACCGGACACAACCGTCTCGACGAGGATCTAGAGATAAGATCGTGTCTACCCAAGACAGAGGCTTTCCCGGATTCCTTCCGGTAGGCATGAGAGGCATACGAGGGTGATTACTATCACAATCGTATCAACATCCAACAGTACGGAATCATCAAATATGCACTCATGAGTATGATCATATCATCACATAAAATAACGAATACTCCGTGTCAAGGTGGTGTTATAACCGCTATCAAACAACACACAACAATATTATGCCAGGTTTAAGAATGCTTGCCTTAAAGAGTATGCAAGTGGGGGTGCACCTTTTGAAAGTTGCCTTCTTCAAAATCCTATTTTACGAAAATTTAAATTAACACATAGTTTCAAAACAGGTCAAAAATGTTGTTTGGAAAATTTTCAAATAAATATGAAAATAAACTAGACAAAATTTGAGAAGCAACAGAAAAAGAATCAAACCAATTGGACTTATATTTAAAAAGTTACAGCTAGTCAAAGTTTAGTGAAAAATCTGTCTTTAATAAAAATCAGAAAAAGAAAACGGTTCGGCAGTACTTACGTTTTCCTCTAGCGAAAGCGTATTTGGTGGAATACGCTTCCACTTAAAACACGTTTCGGCGGGGCTGGGTCACTGACAGTGGGTCCCATGGGCCCACTGGTCAGGTTTGACCAGTCGCCCGCGCCTCCTTCCTCCTCTGTCCGAGCGGTGGCAGGGCTCCGGCGATCGCCGTCGACGAACCGCGGCTCCCCACGGGATTCCGAGGGCAGGGATGGATCCGCCAGTCCCGAGCGGTCCTCCCAGTGGTCGAAAGGCTGGCAGGGACGAAGGGAGTCGCCGATGGCGAGCTCCGCGGCGGACGGTGGCTTCGGGAGGATTGGGGCTTCGAGCTATGGTGGCTCCCGATCAGGTTTGAGAGGTGGGGTGGCTCTGCAAGGTCGAGGGGAAGAAGATGGTGGCACTGGATGGACTGGGGAGGCCCTGCTTGCGACGAACGGGACCGGAACGTGGCGGCGGCCAAGCTGACCAGAGACGGGGAAGACGACTTCCCTCCATCGATTGCCGGCTAAGGGAGCACTAGGGGTATGGCATGAGGTCGCCTGAGGGTCTGGACGAGCTCAGGGGCTCCTTTTATAGGCGGTCGAGGTCGGTCCCTGCGGCGGCAGTGGATAGGAACGGCAAACGCCGTTCTGTAGCTAGGGGGCATGTGGCGATGGCTGGCGGGGTCTGGTAGGGCGAGGGGATGAGCTCGAGCTTTTCAGGGGCGAGCTGGCGCGCGGCTGTGGCTCGGGCGGCGCCGTCCATGGCAGGAGCCTGCTGCGGCCATGGCGGCTTGCGGTGGTGGTGCTGTGGGGCCCCAGGAGGTGGCCAAGGCAGCTCTGCAATGTGGGAGGAGTCGGGGCGCGTTGGCTGTGAGTGGGAAGGGACCCGAACGGGCGCGGGGAGGCGGCAGCGGGATGCGGCGACTCGGGCACACACACGTGCAAAACGCGCGCTCTGGCCGCGCCCAGAGCACGCACGCCAAGTGTTTGACAAAATGCCAACGCGTTCTAGGCCTCTCTGATGCCTCTGCAACTAAACAGGACTAGGCTAATGATTATAAGAGAGCTAATAGACATGGTGGTTTGGCAAAGCAAGCAGGTTCAAAATGCAAACTAGGGTTCATGCCAATTCTGTTCATGCACTCAAGGTGTTTGACAGAATGCTATGGTCATCTAGTCATCTCTTGGGATGGCCAAGAACTCCAAATCATAGTCTCTTTAGATGATAAAGAGGGTGGCAAGGTTAGTTTGACAAAAACAGAAACTTGTTAGTGCAAAATTTTGAGAAAACCAAATCTGGGCAGAAAATAAAGGCTATTATTGCATGGACCAAAAATATTCCAATGGGTCCAATCTCCTGGACTTAAGGGTTTGGCAGGGTGGACTATAAGCAGGAAAGATCTCAAGGGCACTGGAGCAAAACAAAATAGGGTTGCAGTAGAAAATACCAAACTGGGCCAAAGAGCAAAAGAGGATGATCTGCTCAAATTTTTCAAAGCACACCAGTGGGTTTTTGCATAAAGTTGAATTATACACTACTACTAACATCCCCTAATTTTGGTGGAAGTTTTAAAGAAATATTTAAATAGTTTGTAGTGCAAAATTGCAAACTGGACCAGATTTGAAAACTTGGGGTAAAGCTCAAAATCTCCAAATGACTAAAAGATATTTTTTCATAAAAGTGATGTAGGAACTTCACATAATGTCCCCAAATTTTGGTGGGAATTTTTAATAAATTTATCAAAGGGTTGTAGTGCAAAAGAGGCTCTAAAACTTATGAAAAATCATTTTAAAAGAAGTAAAGTTCAGGAAAAACAATCATAGAAATAATTCCACTAATAAAAGAAATGTTTCTTGAGAGGGTATACAAGTCCAACAACATTTTTGAGAAGTTTTCTTTTTGGAGGGAAAACTCCACAATTCAGAAGAAAAGAGTGGTTCTGAATCAAAAGAAAATCCATAGAATAAAAATTAAATTTACCATGGCAAAATTTTAATTAATAAATCATGGTTAAATTTTTGGGGTGTTACAACACTACCTCCCTTAGGAAAAATCTCGTCCTCGAGATTTGCTAAGGGATGCTTTGAAAAAAAAATTACTCCTACTATCACAAAGTAAAATCACAAAAATAACCATCCTATTCATGCAATAAAATGTGGCTACAGTGAGAGGGCAAATAAGTGGTGTAAAACTACAGTGTAGAAAATTGGCGCTGCGTGAAAAAATCTATGGTTGGGGAAAACGAGAAATTTCTACTTTTGGTTACAGTGAATTTAGAATAAAATTCTAAACTCTAAAATACGCTGGTCGCACCCGAGAGCACAATGCTCTATCTGGCTGACAGGTGGACCCGGGGCCCACTGTCAGTCTCTTCTTCTACCTCTGGCTCTCTCTTCTTCCTCTCTCTCGCGTGCTTTCCCGCGCTTTCTCCACCGGCGACATCTAGCGCGTAGGGCATCTAGGCCGTACTGCGGTAGTGCGCGGCGTGCTAGCTGCCGGTGCAGCGTGCACTCTCCTCCCAGGCCAGTGCGCTGTCGGCACTGCTCGCGGATTTGCCTTCGAACACCGATGATCGAGCGACGAGCGGCGCTGGCAGACTTCGCCCATCGTACACCGATCTCAAGCTATAAAATGACCGAGGTGCTCCTTTCTTCTTCCTCACACCTAGCCTTGCTTCTCCTTCTCCTTCCTTCTCCTCCATTTCTGTTTGCAGGAGCTCGAGACGAGGCTCTAATGGCGGAGGTGATGCCGGACTGGTGCATGATCCTGGTGTGCGTAGGGTTGGCGGCATTGTTGGGGGTTCTCCGTGCTCTTGTGCGCGATGATCCTCGATGATCGTCGTGATGCTGCTGCTTGAGTGTTAGCTCTTCGCGGTGGCGGCGATCATGAGGATTAGGTGCTGGTGCCGGGTGCTAACTGTTGTCAGTGTGCTGTAGGCAACTTGCACCCGAATAATTACCCACAAATCTCTCCTTCAGAGACTATGGTGTGTTAGGGAGGTGATCAGTTAGATGCAACATGGGTACGTGCTTTTGCAATTAGTGCACGTGGTCGAGTGGTTGGAGTTGTGAGTCTGCTGTCGTGGTGCTGCGTGAATCAAAATCTATGTCGTGAAGAGATATATGCTGCAACAACTCAGGGGAAAATCTCACTTCAGAAATTACCAAGAGCTAATTTAGTTAATGAAAATTAACAGTAGTAAAAACTACTCACATCAATTGAAAACCAAACATTTAATTCATCGCACAAATTTAGGATACCATGCATAAGTTGCAACACATAAATAAATGCTGGGACAATAAACATAGCAGTGACGTCTACAATGAAAACGGTAAATAGACAGGGTCCTGAGAAAACGTCTCTGGCACTGGGGCACACTCTTCTTCTATCGGGGGAAGCAGATTGACTAGTTGATGAATGCGTCTCTCCTGGTCGGGCCTCAATGGTCTGCCGATGGCGATCTGAGGATTTAAATCAGCGGGGCTCTGGAGATAACCCATTACCCGCTGAGTCAAACGCTCTTGAGTGATAACATACTAGGCAAGGTTGGCCAGTACTAGGTCTCTCTCAATTCGTCCACCGGGAAAAGTTGCTACTTCTCCGGGTGCTGCACGACTCGGGAAGTAATAATACCCTCGTTCGCTGGCATAGGATACCGTGAATCAAAGGCGAGAAAGTGTTTCATACACAGCAGCTTCCACGGCCATTTGCGGAGTCGGCATAGGTTTCCCCACGAAGGAGACTTCTGTTGGGTCTTGGTTTGGGTTTGCGGGAGGAATGTGCACCACTACCCAATATTTCGAGGTGGAAGGGGTGATCCTCGATTTGAGCAACTCATACTGGGGTGGATAGATAGAACTCATGGTACTCCAGGTAAAGTCCCACAATATTTTAACAAAACTACTCGGGGTGGCATCTGGGGTTCTCAGATAAATACTAGGGCTCGGCATGGCAAGGAATGGCTGTGAGAGTTGTGCACAAGGTGAGGGTTACTTGGCAAGGTCACGAGGTGGCCTTTTATATAGCAACTGGGCTTGGTTATTTATTACGGTGAGCGGCAACTAGTTTGTCGGTTTTCCCTATGGGGTTGGGGTCAATGCCACAGATACACATATCTCACAAAAGTGATGTATTATGTGGGTGTCGTCGGGGTGGTTTTTGGTAGCTACGCCCGGAATTAAAAATGCAACCGTACACCCACATACTTATGCATAGCTACTGTTTAAAATAGGGGTGTACAAGCAGCCAGCATTTAATTATGGCGACACAAGATCTCACAATTACAGGGTGTGGACATACTAAGACTCGGTACTACTCGAGTGACTTAGTCTACCTCGTTTATATCTAAGTGGGCGTGCCTTATGGACGTCGAGGCTTCTCCACAGGTTTCACCGTCGGGGTTACCTGGAGAGGGTTGAGGGGCTGCAGGGTCGGGGTAGCGATGATGACCATCGCGGGGGTTGTTGGCCACAATCCCGTTGGAGCGTGTTCCCAAAAGGCAATAAAGCACTTCTGGAGACACCAACACATTTTGGTCGATGGCTGGGGCAGACCTCAAGGACTCGATCGGTTGTCCGAATAGCATGACTGGGTTGTCGTCGTCGGGCTCATCTTCTCCTCTTGTTGGGGCTCGGCGAACCAGTTCTCCACGAGCTACGATCAGATCAAGGGTGATTTGATCGAATAATTCCTCTAGTGCACTTACATAGCGCACCAGATGCAACAATGCAGGATTCGTCTCATGATCTCTGTTGGCAACTTGGGGTGGCCTACCATACCCGTCACGGCTGGGGTAGTAGTAGAATGAGCGACAGTTAACTCTGGGCGACAAGTGCCGGAGTTGAACTATAGCCTCTCGAGAAGCTAGTTGGATGGCTTGTGGCTCAAAGGAAGTAGTCCTTCTGGTGAACCTGTAGGGGTGTTCTGGCGATAGACCCCTGCCATAGACGTGCACAGTGGCCCAGAACTGACGGCTCTCATTGCTCATGTGCCCTTGGTACACAACATACTCTGGGGGCTCTTCTAATGCAAAGGCATGACGGGTGAGGTTTGCTAGCACGGTCACAAAACCTCCAAGGTTGGTTGCTGTGGTCTCATTGTGCACAATGGGTCCAGGCATCTTGGCTTGGTTTGGGGTAGAGGCTGTATTGTGCTGGGTTGAGGCTAGCGTGCCCTTTTTATAGAAAAAGGGGACGATGTCTTCCTTTGCACGCTTGCGAAAGAGACAATTTAGGTGCCGGTCACTGGCGCGTGATCGACAGGCTAGACTGATAGGTTGGGCATCGACTGCCAAAAGGTGTCGGGTCATTGTGTGGCTATCTTACACGAGAAGCTTGGCCGGGGTTAGGTTAAGGTCTGGTGGGTTGGTTAACCTAGGTTTTTTCGACCTAGCTAAGATAGGATTAGCCAATGGTCAGCCTGGCTCTGATACCAAGGTTGTCAGGACCGGATTTTCAGGATATCAATTTCCCATAAAATGGCCCTTGTGCTCACCAGCCCCAGGATTTCTGTTAGATGATGAGGCACCAAATTGATACAGAAATTCCAAGCAAAAATACAAAATATAGAGTACAAGACCATTCTGGCCTATGAGTACAACACAAGGTGTCTAGTGGCTGCTGGCGGAAGCGGTTTGTGGTTCATCAGTGTCTATGGGACTCCATTTCCCACAGGAACA
This sequence comes from Triticum urartu, assembly GCF_003073215.2. Classification (NCBI taxonomy): domain Eukaryota; kingdom Viridiplantae; phylum Streptophyta; class Magnoliopsida; order Poales; family Poaceae; genus Triticum; species Triticum urartu. The sequence continues at coordinate 109,712,398 of NC_053025.1, forward strand.
GCTGACCTAGATAACTCCTATCTACACGAGGCTGCTATCACCATTGCATAGATTCCGGGGCTGTCATCGCAATGCTCCTCTCCATGCAAGAAATCTGTCCAAGACAATAGCCAGGGACAAGCCAGTGAGTACTTTGAACGTACTCGCAAACATCATGAACACAAGTATAATATAACAAATGATAATCATGCTCTAAAATATTCCATGATCACAATGTCAGTCACGAAATAGCAATCCATGATGCACGCAAGCAGGTTATTCATGTCAAATATGAATATGCCATCAGAGAGCAAAGATAGAATGCGCCGATCGGGTGTCTGAAGCGACGCCTCGAAAGGATAATAGTATAAGAATGCCTCAGTCGGGCGTCTGAGCGACGCCACATAAAGGGCTTATAAATAAAAGATATAACAAGCATGCCACAGTCGGGTGTCTGTGCGACACCACAAAAAGGGCTTATAAATAGTTTAAATAACAAGCATGCCACAGTCGGGCGTCTGAGCGACACCACATAAAGGGCTTACATAAGAATAAACACAGTAAATATCCAGGAGGGAGAACTGTTCCAGGGATACTCAATAAACAATACAAATGTTTAGTCCACAATAATAATAATCATAATCATCATATGTCACAGGTCATGATCAATGTTCTGGTTTAGCAGTTTTTCCTCCAAAGACCGACACCAAGACCAACACTTGACCCATCCCAGACTGTAGTCCTTAACCATGGACACGGCTATTCGAATAGATATAATCTCTACAGAGGGTGTACTCTTTACCCACGAGTAACGGATTCCTTTAGTCCATCGGGACTAATTCCGTCTATGGTCTTCTAATTGAAAACACACCTGACTGCACACACCAGCCTAACTTACCAGTGTCTGGAATCACCCACGACACCCGTTAAGCCAAACTCTAAGTGGGCAGGCTACAACCTCGAATAGCATGGGATCACAAAATTTATAACGCGCGCAAACTAGGGGAGCTACCCCTTCGGCTCCAACCGAAAACACCCATGCCCCCGGACCAGGTGGCATGCCTACCGGATGCCGCCGGTATCTTCCACCATGGCCTCTCTGTACGGTGTGTGCTAAGGGAGGGGTTGACAACTTACTGAACCGTACCCTACCTGTGGCAGGGACAAGTGGTAGTACGAAATAAGTATGGGGGTTACTGGAACAAGACTCGATCTGCGGCCGACTCAGGAGGTTTAAGCATTTCCTGCATGATTAGCGTTGGAACATATTTCAGACCAATCAGACTGAATCACCACTCATCATACCTTGCCATGCCATACCGGACACAACCGTCTCGACGAGGATCTAGAGATAAGCTCGTGTCTACCCAAGACAGAGGCTTTCTCGGATTCCTTCCGTTAGGCATGAGAGTCATACGAGGGTGATTACTATCACAATCGTATCCACATCCAACAGTACGAAATCATCAAATATGCGCTCATGAGTATGATCATATCATCACATAAAATAACGAATACTCTGTGTCAAGGTGGTGTTATAACCATTGTAAAACAACACACAACAATATTATGCCAGGGTTCATAATGCTTGCCTTCAAGAGTATGCAAGTGGGGGTGCACCTTTTGAAAGTTGCCTTCTTCTTCAAAATCCTATTTTACAAAAATTTAAATTAACACACACTTTCAAAACAGTACAACAAAGTTGTTTGGAAAATTTTCAAATAAATATGAAAATAAACTAGACAAAATTTGAGAAACAATAGAAAAAGAATCAAATCAATTGGACTTATATTTAAAGAGTTACAGCTAGTCAAAGATTAGTCAAAAATCTATTTTTTATAAAAATCAGAAAAAGAAAACGGTTCAGCAACACTTACATTTTCCTCTAGCGAAAGCGTATTTGGTGGAATACGCTTCCCCTTAAAACACGTTTTGGCGGGGCTGGGTCACTGACAGTGGGTCCCTTGGGCCCACTGGTCAGGTTTGACCAGTCGCCAACGCCTCCTTCCTCCTCTGTCCGAGCAGTGGCGGGGCTCCGGCGATCGCCGTCGATGAACCACGGCTCCCCACGGGATTCCGAGGGCAGGGATGGATCCGCCAGTCCCGGGCGGTCCTCCAAGTGGTCGAAAGGCTGGCGGGGATGAAGGGAGTCGCCGGCGGCGAGCTCCGCGGCGGACGGTGGCTTCAGGAGGATTGGGGCTTCGAGCTACGGTGGCTCCCGATCAGGTTTGAGAGGTGGGGTGGCTCCGCAAGGTCGAGGGGAAGAGGATGGTGGCACTGGATGGACTGGGGAGGCCCTGCTTGCGACGAACGGGACCGGAACGTGGCGGCGGCCGAGCTGACCGGAGACGGGGAAGACGACTTCCCTCCATTGATTGCCGGCTAAGGGAGCACTAGGGGGATGGCATGAGGTCGCCTGAGGGTCAGGACGAGCTCGGGGGCTCCTTTTATAGGCGGTCGAGGTCGGTCCCCGCGGCGGGAGTGGATAGGAACGGCGAACCGCTGTTCTGTAGCCAGGGGCGCGTGGCGATGGCTGGCGGGGTCTGGTAGGGCGAGGGGATGAGCTCGAGCTGTTCAGGGGCGAGCTGGCACGCGGCTGTGGTTCGGGCGGTGTCGTCCATGGCACGAGCCTGCTGCGGCCATGGCGGCTTGCGGTGGTGGTGCTGTGGGCGCCAGGAGTTGGCAAGGGCGGCTCTGTGATGTGGGTGGAGTCGGTGTGCATTGGCTGTGAGTGGGAAGGAACCAGAACGGACGCGGGGAGGCGGCAGCGGGACGCGGCGACTCGGGCGGACACACATGCGAAACGTGTGCTCTGGCCGCGCCCAGAGCACGCACGCTAGGCGTTCAACAAAATGCCAACGCGTTCTAGGCCTCTCGGATGCCTCTGCAACTACACATGACTAGGCTAATGATTATAAGAGAGCTAATAGACATGCTGGTTTGGCAAAGCAAGCAGGTTCAAAATCAAACCGGGGTTCATGCCAAATCTGTTCATGCACTCAAGGTGTTTGACAGAATTCTATGGTCATCTAGGCATCTCTTGGGATGGCCAAAAACTCCAGATCATAGACTCTTTAGATGATAAAGAGGGTGGTAAGGTTAGTTTGACAAAAACAGAAACTTGTTAGTGCAAAATTTTGAGAAAACCAAATCTGGACAGAAAATGAAGGCTATTATTGCATAGACCAAAAATATTCCAATGGGTCCAATCTCCTGGACTTAAGGATTTGGCAGGGTGGACTATAAGCAGGAAAGATCTCAAGGGCACTAGAGCAAAACAAAATAGGGTGGTAGTAGAAAATACCAAACTGGGCCAGAGAGCAAAAGAGGATGATTTGCTCAAAAAAATTCAAAGAACACCAGTGGGTTTTTGCATAAAGTTGAATTATACACTACTACTAACATCCCCTAATTTTGGTGGAAGTTTTAAAGAAATATTTAAATAGGTTGTAGTGCAAAATTGCAAACTGGACCAGATTTGAAAATTTGGGGTGAAGCTCAAAATCTCCAAATGACTAAAAGATATTTTTGCATAAAAGTGATGTAGGAACTTCACATAACGTCCCCAAATTTTGGTGGGAATTTTTAATAAATTTATCAAAGGGTTGTAGTGAAAAAGAGGCTCTAAAACTTATGAAAAATTATTTTAAAAGACGTAAAGTTCAGAAAAATAATCATAGAAATAATTCCACTGATAAAAAGAAATATTTCTTGAGAGGGTATACAAGTCCAACAACATTTTTGAGAAGTTTCCTTTTTGGAGGGAAAACTCTACAATTCAGAAGAAAAGAGTGGTTCTGGATCAAAAGAAAATCCAGAGAATAAAAATTAAATTTACCATGGCAAAATTTTAATTAATAAATCATGGTTAAATTTTTGGGGTGTTACACCAACCTACATCGTGATTACATGACGGCCTGATTATGTACCGTAATTTTACGGTTTGGCCGGTTTACTACGAAGACAGGATATATATACAGTAAAATAACTGCAGCATCGGGAATAAGAAAAAACCTAGACTATACAATAAAGAAATTACGGCATATTACATCCACTGGGCATCAAAGTTCGCCACTATGATAATAAAGCACAAGCAGACAGCAGATTACATACACTAAGATCGCCACCAGTGCAAATAAACACGCCGACAAAATAATATACAAAACCGACAGCACTTCAATAGAGTTCAAGAAAGGTTAGCCCTGCTGGGGAGCTACAGCGCAAGCAACTGAGAAAGATGATGAGACTGCGCTTGTTCACCACTTATATATTCCTCACTCTGAAAGATAAACAAGCAGACAGATGACAGGTTTTGCACATAAAAGTATCAGTGATGACAATTCATCACATTTCTTATTGACGAATAAAGTGACACAATTTAAAATTGCATTAACACAATATGGTATTGTTCAGGTCAAGACATGGCAGGAAATGACATTGTGAAGGAGTTGCCAGCTTCATGACACCACTGGATTACAGATCAAGAACTCATAAGTATCAATGGTTAGTGTGCTGTGAATTTATACCATTTCAGATTAGCAAATAAAGAGACGGTTTAAATAATATTAGAATGATATCACATTGTTCATAGTTAAGACATTGAAGAATATGACATTGTGCTGTAGTGGGTAGGTTCACCACACCACTGGATTACAGATGAAGAACAAAAGCATACATGCAGTGCAAAAGAAGATCACTTGCTCTGTATAGTTTAATTTACATGGTATGAAGAAGGAACTTGGTTGTACAACTAAAAACTTAAATTGAGAAAGGACAAACTTCTATTTATGAACTACATAATAAACTTTAAACAAGCAATTTCATGCAAACACCAAAAATAAACAGCTGTTGCAGTCATGCCTAACCAAATATATACAACAAAGTTTGAAGGCTTGAGATGGACAAACTTACATTATTGGTGAAGACAGGCTCTATAAAGGCCTTGTCCATGCTGATGGGGGGGGGGGCAATTCAAGAAGTTTACCACAGAATCTTCTTCAAAAGAATTGCCTTTATTCTACATTTTGTTAAGAGTAAATATAGATGTGATAATATACGAAAAAATGGAGAATATTTAAGATAAGATGAAGAGTGATGCTACATAACCAAGTAGCTATAAATGTAAGTGAAGTGATATAGGCAAAAGGTACAGCCAAGAGCAATGCACAGCTAAACTTCTTCAGTATCAACCTTATGGTAAGAGTGAATATAGATCTGATGTGTAGAAAATGGAGGGTAAAGGAAAATAAGCTGCAGAGTGATGGTACATGGATAACTACCTGTCATTATAAGTACACTGATAAAGGACAACATGTACTTACAAGAACAATGCAGAGCTAAGAAAACATTGGCATTGGATATATTCTACACTAATGTAACCATTCATACAGATGAGATAATTTGGAGCGAACAATTGATAAGCAAGCTATCATGCATATTGTTGTCATATAATGAACTAGGTATGTATGCAAGTATAGTGATACAGGACAACAGGTACTAACAAAAACAAAGCAGCGGGCAGCATATTTGCGATATCTTGTCGTTCTTGTCAAATCGGAATTCTTCTTCGAGCAGATTTCCTGCAAAAAAGATCCGTAAGGCACATGCGAAAAAGTAGAAGTTCAAATTGTCATGTGATTTCATAGGCAGTACCTCATACTGGGAACGAGACCGGTGCATAACAAGGTTTTTCCATTCAATGTCATCGAAATTTAGCACAGGAGACTTCACCGGAAATTCGTTTATAGACTTGCCATCAAAGTGTGATTTCCTCAGGTAACACCGATACTGCTGCAATGCTTCCTTGAAAAGCACAAGCAAGCTTTGCTCGTCATGACTATCCATATTGACCCTCACCTAGTTACAACAATGTAATGTAAATCATTGATGTGTTCAATCAGCAGAAAACAGGAAAATAATAACCATGAATAATAGCACTTACACGTAAGTTGTACAAGAAGATGTGAAAATAGTGTTTGTCTTCACAATAATCTTCCCATGATGGGAATATATGCACATAGTCCTTAACAACATTGAAAGCATTGTCTTTTAAACTGGGAATAAATGGAATGGGGTTCCAATCTGCAGGAATTGGCCGTCTCTGCAGTTGGGATAGGTCTTCGGCCGGTGGACTTGCTCTACTTTTTGCTGGAGTGGGATTTTTCTGTGGTACAGCTGGTGCTATGGAAAATGAAATCGGTATGCCTTTTGCTGGAGTGCAGGTCCTGTGCGGTGGGGCTAGTGGCACTACTAGAAAAAGGGCTGCTAGTGGCGCACCTATTTTCGCTACTAATGGCGCACTACTGGTGCGCCACTAGCATCACGCCATTAGAATTTTTTTTCTAATGGCGCACCATTAGTATGGCCCATGGTGCGCCATTAGTATCTGGTATACTAATGGCGCAGCACATAGAAGTGCGCCATTAGTAACAATTTTTTTCAAAAATTTTTTTCAAATTTTTTTTTAAAAATTTCAATTTTTTTCGTTTTTTTCTTAATCTCAGGTTAATATGCTTAATCTCAGGTCAAATCGCACTCCATGGTAAAACTTCCCGAAAGGTCACCCATCCTCACACTACTCCAACCCAAGCACGCTTAACTTCAAAGTTCTATCCAACCCCAACAACAGCTCACTTCACAAGCACTTGTTGATATATCTAGCATATCAATCCTATTATACCTTGTTGATGTCTAGGACTTTGTTCATGTTCATGACTATGATGAAATTTTGAAAAATATTTCAAACTGCCCGGTCATATTACGTATCATTTTTTGAAAAAAAATTAAAAAAAATTTCAAAACCTTTTTTTTTGAATTTTTTTGCCTCTAGATCTTGAAAGCCCCGTAACTTTTTTTGTGTTAGGTTTTTTGGGATTTTGAAAATGTTTAACGGGGTTCGTATGCAAAAGTTATGCCCATTTTACAAATTTCCAGTAGATGATTTTTCATATATAAAACTTTTTAATCCGAGTTCGTATGCAAAAGTTATGCCCATTTTACAAATTTCCAGAGAGATTTTGCAAATAAAGTCGAAATTTATATTTGTAAATTTTCTCAACAACTAGACCACATATCACATGGCAAACTTATTTTCTTTTATTTTTTTGACATTTTTATCATTTTTTTATTTTTTTTAAAACTGAAAAGGCGGTCCACGAGGGGCGGGGGGTGCATTCGGTGGAAGCCGGGCAAACTAGTAATGGCGCACCGTGGGGTGGTGCGCCATTAGTAGTTAAACTGGTAATGGCGCACCACACCCACGGTGCGCCATTTACTAGTTTTGAAAAAAAAAATTGAATTTTTTTTAAATTTTTTTTTGAAAAAAACTTAGTAATGGCGCACCAGTGGACAGTGCGCCATTACTAACAATTTTTTTTTTACTTTTTTTTTCAAAAACTTCTAATGGCGCACCGTGGGTGTTGTGCGCCATTACTATGTCACTAGTAATGGCCCACCACACCCACGGTGCGCCATTAGTAACAAATTTTGTTTTTATTTTTTTTTCAAAACTTCTAATGGCGCACCGCACACCAGGTGCGCCATTAGTAATATATTACTAATGGCGTACCTGTATGTGGTGCGCCATTGCTATATTCTAATGGCGCACCACACACGTGATGCGCCATTAGTGTCCATTTCATCTATAGCCGTTTTCCTAGTAGTGTGGTGTGGCCAGTGAAGTAAGGGTACAGTCTGCTTGAGTCGGTCCTACGTTTTGTGTCACTGGCTGTACAACCAATATAAGTGGGGTGCTGTCTGATTTCTCCGGCACCACCATGTTTTTCAAGGACTTTGCTGGTGCTCCTTTAGGTTCGGCAATCACCCTCTTCCTTTTCACTACTAGGAAAAGGCCTACCAATGGCGCACCTAATTTGGCCATTAATGGTGCATTAGTGGTGCGCCATTAGTAGCACGCCATTAGTATATTTTACTAATGGCGCACCACAGGTGTGCCATTAGTATATGGTATACTAATGGCGCACCCCAGATGCGCCATTAGTATATACAACAGTGCGCCATTAGTATGCCTCCCAAGGGGCCATGTATACCCAGGTGCTTTGGCATACTAATGGCGCACGACAGCAAGATGCGCCATTAGTAACTTCGGCATACTAATGGCGCACTCTTTAATGATGCGCCATTAGTATCCTTTGGCATACTAATGGCGCACTATGATGTGATGCGCCTTTAGTATGAATATTAGGTTTTTTTATTTTTTAATTTTCTGTTTTTTGCACAGGTTACAAAATGTATAATTGGACAAAATATAGACAACACACATCAACAACAGATTCATCGAATACAATATAAGATTAGTCTCTGAATACAATTCATCATTTAAGTCTCCGAATACAAGTCATCATATTAGTCTCCGAATTGAAAAGACCGAACAAAGATAGAACATTATATTACAAGTCTCGAGACCGCGAGTTTGTCTTCACATTACAAGTCGATATCGATCATCTAAACTACCATCACATAGAAGAGAGCTGCGGTCATCACGATAAGCATCATCACGATGAAACTCGTCTTCATCCGGTTCCTCCAACACTCCCTCCCCTCTCCCGCTAGATAGCGGGCGTATCTAGATTTGGCCTCGGCCCTAGTGGCGTACCCTTTGTAACTGTTACCGCTGAATCGGTGAACCTGTCTCCGACACTCCTCCCAGTCGTCGTAGACTCCGGGAACCTTACCCTTGTACACGACATACCACGGCATCGCTATGCAGTAGCCAAACGAAATGTTAGTACCAATTCACAGACAATACATAAGTAATATATAAGTATGCAACAGAACGATCGGAAGAGAAAAGCAAGACATTAATAGCATCGATTACACCTTGAGTTGAACGACTCTCGAAACCAAAGAGACATACTACAAGTTCATTAAAGTTTAATTACAACATGAGACTCAAGGGACCGGAGCGTGGATGAAGCCGCTGTCTATCGTGGGAGTCATGAAAGAACGGGCGTTGTCAGCCTGCATTTGTAGGATTGTGTCGATGTCACTGTTGGACAGTTGATTTTTGAGGTAGAACTGCCCCGCGGTACGAAGGACATCTTGATGGATGATTTCCGCAAACTCCGACTGGATGCGAAAGAATTCTTGTCTGATGTCCGCATCTTGGATTGCCGACACGCTCGCGGCCCAATCTTTGAGTCTACTCAGTAGCAGAAGTTGATGATGGTCCCGTACGATCGCCCGCATGTGATGGATGGCGTAGTAGGCACCCTTCTGACCGCCAGGCGGCTGCTTGACGCAGCAGAACATCGTATTGTGGGAGAACATGTGCTTGCCGTACTTACGAATAGGCCTGGTGAAGGTGCCTCCAGATTTGACGTAGCCGGGGAGAACATCATCAAGAACCTTCTTGACATTTGTGTAGTCTACGTTCGACTGACGGTCCGGGTCGAAATACGTGGCCATGGAATATTTGGGGCTTAGGAGGATGAGCGTGCAACGTGTGTCACTGCAGAAAACACGGAATGTTAAAAGAAAAACGATCGAAATCTAAGAATTCATATGTTACGGGGCGGTTGAGGGGAGGACTTACTTGGGAAAGTAAGGCACGAGGAAGTTATCCTTATCTTGGTTTGCCAGAATGATGCCTTCGAGGTAAGAACTCGCGACTTGCCGGTCCCCAGCGCTGCCCAAGATCTTGGAACGCATGTAGAAGGGGTCGACTATCACGATGTCCGGGGTCTTGTTGCGAATGATCCGCATCTCCATACTCAGCGAAAATAGCCGAACGAAGGTGTAGTGCAGAGGATGAAGGTTCAACATAGCGTGGATGTCATCAAACCGCAGGACGATTGTACCCCCGATCGAGTTATACACAAAGCCCTTACCCTCTGGCACCTGGGCCGCGAAAACCGGGTATGCCACATCCTTCTCTCCGAGACGCCGCTTCTCCAAAGAAAGAACACTGTCATGCACACTCCGCATAGCACCGGTTGCAGCATCGAGCATATTTCTCAGTAGCATCGGCCTACCCGCCACATGCACCCTCCTTGAGATATCCTCAGGTGAAGGTGGCCCGTCCTGAGCACGGATCGTACTCGGTGCCGGCTGGCCCGCACCCTTGTTAGTCTTTCTTTTGCGTGCCTTCTTCTTCTCCTGTAATGGGACCGAGTTCTGCTCACAGACCGCCTTCTTGAGTGTGTTGGGGCTGATCATATTTCGCACCTCGCCTATCTGAGGCTCCGTGAAGTCGGCAGCTGGAGGCGTCTCCTGAGAGCTGAACTACAGACGACGCCTGTTGCAACTTGGCTTCTCCGCGGTACCAGCTAGATCGCGCACGTCTTTTGTTGGGTTGGGTTCTTGAGAAGGAGGCCCCATGAAGTCGCCACCGTACCCATGATCGGCAAAGTACTGATCGACGTTGGCAAATGTATCGTCGTTGTCGTCGTTCTGATCCTGTGCCATATGCATGTTTGGATCCAGTGGCATAGGGATGTCCGGCACCGTTGCGGCGGTCTTGCCATGGGGCTGACTTGGCGCTGGCACGACTGGCGGTGTTGTCTTTGGGGTGGTGTCCCCCGCCCCCAAACGAATCTGGCTCTTCGGCCAAAGTAGGGGCCAGCTCAGGCAGGTGCTGAGGTTCATCACGTCATCATCGTCGGCCCCGACGGGTCGAATCGGAGGTAACAACTCGTCGTAGCCTGGCAGCACCCGAACCAGTTGAACCCTAAACAAGTTGGGTGGCATCTGGGTACCTTGGAACAAGGGGTTGCCCGGTTGAACAATTTTGCCCTTGGCGACATCGACCAACTCGTTGTTCACGAAGTGCAGGAGAGTGCACGGAACGTCGGCGGCGCCCTGCGAAAACATGTAGGGCGTCAGGGTTTGCCCAGTCAAAGGCAAGGAGATGAAGTCCTCGGCCGAGAGAGGCTTAATTAGTTACCGTGATGATGGCGTCGAGCTCGGCTAATGTCGAGGCACCGCCAACGGCGGGCGTGCAGTTGACGGAGGGGCCGCTTGCTGCAGAGGTGCCAGACGACGTACACCCGGGTGCATTAAGCTCCCATGCCGGCGTCGGAGACACCAATGCCGCCTCCGCCGGAGACACCAATGGCCCCGCCATTGCGTTCTGCGAGTTGCTAGCCATTGTGAGTTTGGTCAAATTGCCTATGATGTTTGTGATATTGCCTTGGATCTTGAAGGCACTGTTGCATGATGCAGTGGTACAGGCAGTATGGGACCTCATCTTTGCAGGCTAATTTTCTAGATTGTAACACTGGGTTTGTGCACAAGCTAAGCTAGCTAAGACAGTAGCTTCCTTGCAACCCACAAAAGACAAAGGAAAAGGGGTGAAAAGGGGGAGATGGTTAGCTTTGATGAGCAGGCAACATCTTCCTAACCCCCTTCTTCTTGTCTCCTCTCACTATCTCTCTCACACACATGGCAAGCAAGGGTGTCTGAGTGTGTGAAAAAAATACTAAACTAATCCAACCACTAAAGCAAATTAATTTTTATTTCGGTTGAGAATCGGGCACCTTCTAGGTCAAGAAAATTGGGCATGACCTTTGCCAATTTTCTTGACCTTGGAGTGCCCCATTTCTCAACCGAAACGGAAATTAATCAACGTTTCAGGAGAAAGGGGTCATTTTAGAAGATCACAAGTAGCAGCAGCATCACTTGACAAAATCACAACTAGCAGCAGCAACTCGCAGATAGCAGCAGCAGCATCACTTGACAAGTAGTACAGCAGCAGCAGCATGCATGCACTGGTCCATGGCACAAAGTCCATTCCCCAGAACAGAGCACTTTACTAAAAATGAAGAAGAAAAAAGGCATGCATGCACTGGTTGTAGCAAATCATCACTTCTGAATCAAAACACCATGCTGGTGTAGCCATAGGCCCACATTAGTCTAAAATCCTGCTTTATTTTTCACAACAGAAAGGTCAAAACAACAATAAAAAGGAGAGCCCAATCTGGTCTAATTGATCCTTGGAAATTATAGAATGTTCATCTATGCATGGAAAAACAACAATTAGGACAGGGAAATTACTATGCAGCTAATAGTCTTTAAGCATTGAAACACAGCTAAGGTTACAACCCAGAAGTGATGGTTAACACTTCTAATAAACATGGCAATTTTAAATTATGACACACAATGCCATAATTAATCAAGAGTTACTACTACAGTACTCATGTACTCCATCTTACAGAGTTACTCCATCACAGCAACAACAGCCTTGCAGATCAAAAATGATTTGTGTAATCTGGTTGGTACACTTACAGTTACATAAATTGAAAAAAATTTGATCTGTGTGATCTGGGTTACAGTATGAGCAACCTTGCATTTCATTTTATACAAAATTGTACTCCATCACCAAATTCATTGATGTTTCTAAGCAAAATTCACAAGTTCAGAAGATCACAAGTTCACAAGATCTACAGTAGCAGCAGCATCACAAGTTGACAAAATTCAGTGGACTTAGAAGTTAGAGCTAGAGCAGCATCACTAGAGTGCAACTACAAGAACAAGCACCGGCATCACTTAAGCAGCAGCAGCAACAACATCGAGCAGATTACACATCGCGGGTCACTAGAGCAGATTAAGTGATGACAGCCTACTCCTCGGATCTTTGGACAAGTAGCTGACCACCACCAGATGGAGTGGTCACTAGAGAAGATTACACATCACAAACAGGAACTCACTAGAGCAGATTACACATCCAAGCATCACTTAAGCTGTACTCCCGACGAACCGAAGGGGAAAGGGAGGGGATCGACAGAGGAGCTCACCGTCACCTGCAGGTGAGCAAAGCGGGCTCGGGGGAGATCTCGCCCGAGCGAATTGTCGACGGAGTCCGCCGGGCCGAAGAGGAAGCCGGTGGCGGGGAAGGTGTCGCGGGGGTGTCCGGAGTCCTGCGTCTTGTCCGGGGAGACGTAGTCGAGGGAGGTGGAGTGCTTGGGCACGTCAGTGTGGCATGAGGTCGACGGTTGCCACGGTGGTGCGAGGTGGCCGGTGACGGGCGCGTCGCGCGCGGGTTGCCGATGCGGATCTAGGGGAGAGGAGAAGGCGAGAGGGCAAGGGGAAGGGCGAGGGGAAGCGCGAGGGGGCAAGTGGGGAGGCAGCGAGGGCGGTGGGGGTCGGCGGCAACGGGGGCGGCTCGGGCACGGGGACGGCGCAGTGAGGGGAGAGAGACAGAGGGGAGAGAAAGAGGATGGCGTGGGCGCTGACCTTTTTTGTTACCAATGGCACAATACTAATGGCGCACCACCCCTCGGTGCACCATAAGTACATCCATACTAATGGCGCACCCCACTGTGGTGCGCCATTAGTATTTTTTTTATTTCTGCTCGAGCCAACAGGTTATCTTCCACCTGACCTGATCCACACCAAGTTCCCTCTACTAGCTCGACTAGTCAGCAGCCAGTTCTCACACTAGGAGGTCCTGGGTTCGATTCCCAGGCTCCACAAATTTTTTTTATGCATTTAAAATGCTGTTTGATACTTATTTGTGTTTAAATATGTTCAAACTTGTTTAAATCATAACAGTAATATTTTTTATAAGACAGTAATAATTTTTAAAAAAATATCATCAAACAGTAATGCCGGTGGAGCGGGGGAGGGTGCGCGGGGTGCGGGGGGTCAGCGGCGGCGGTTGAGTAGGGGAATCGAGGGTGCGGAGGGTCGGCGGCGGCGGCCGGTGGACCGGGGGTGCTCGGCGGCGAGGGGGACCGGATCTGGCGAGGTGGGATAGCGATCGAGATGGAGGGGGATCGAGATCGAGTGTCCATGAAATTTAAAAATATTCATGATAGTTCAAAAAGTGCCCATGAAATACAATCGAGAAATGAAGGCTACGATTTAAATACAATCGATCTTAGCTAGCTATCTGTTCACAATCTTCTTGCCCTTCTTTTTCGCAAATGGAGTTCTTCTGTGGAACGGGTGTCCTTTAGGTAGGGTGGTCCTGCTTCTTCTTGTGGTGTATGCTGCTACTTCATCATCGTCGTCATGTTCGATCCTCGGGTCGCCGTACTTGTCGAAGTCTTGCTCATTGGCTACTCCATCCATTCCGATGATCTTCCTTTAATTTGCCTCTCCTCACGACAACACGACTGGGATTTGACGGGTCGGTAATGAAGAAGCATTGGTCCACTTGGGAAGCCAGTACCCATGGCTCATTTTTCGCCGTGACGTTTGCGCCCGCGGTCTTGGATTTGGCTTCGGGTATAACCATGGTGGTGAAATACCGGTCTTCTTTTAGGACGCTCTTGGCCCATCTGACACGGAACATCGGGACCTTCTCTCCAGCGTAGCTCAGCTCCCAGATCTCCTCGATCCTTCCGTAGTATCTGTCCTTGTCGTTACCAGTGTAGGATTCCATCGTTACCCCGGAGTTCTGATAACCATCGCTCTTCATGTCCTTGGCCTCGGTGTAGAATGTGTAGCCGTTGATATCATACGCCTCATAGGTCATCAGGTTGTGCTCGGCGCCCTATGACAAGGCGAATATGAGTTGTTCTTCCGCGGAAGAATCCTCATGTAAAGGGTACGACAGAAGCTTCTGCTTGAACCAACGCGTGAAACATGAGTTGTGCTCTTTGAGTATATCTCCGTCCGTCCTCTGTTGGCCTCGGTCATTGTACGTCTTCTTAATAAAGGTTTTGTGCTGTACCACCCAAGGATCGACCACGTCTATGTGTTGTAGCGCGACTAGGTTTGCTCTTTCAAAGTCGGCGAGTCGACCCTCGAAGTCGACATGCATTTCGCGATGACCCTCACGGTGACCCCATCCAGCGAGCCTGCCGAGGTGCCTGTTGACGGGCAGACCAACGGGGTTCTCGATGCCTAGATAGTTCGTGCAGTAGGAGATGCACTCTTCGGTCAAAAAGCCCCTGGCTATGCTTCCCTCTGGATGTGACATGTTGCGAACGTATCCTTTGATGACACCATTCATCCTTTCGAACGGCATCATGCTGTGCAGGAACGTCGGCCCGAGTTGGATGATATCGTCCATGATATGGACCAGCAGATGCACCATAACGTCGAAGAATGCGGGCGGGATGTACATCTCAAGCTCGCATGGTATCACCATGATCTCTTCCTGTAGCCTTCTGAGTTGCCTCACGCCAACAGACTTCCGAGAGATGACGTCGAAAAAGTTGCATAGGCCAAATAGGGTTTCACTGACGTGCACGTCTATGATCCCACGGATTGCAACTGGAAGTATCTGCGTCATCAACATGTGACAGTCGTGAGACTTCATCCCGCTGAACTTCAGCTTCGCTGGGTCTAGGTATCTGCTTATCTTCCCCGCGTAACCGTAAGGAAGTTTTACTCCTACGAGGCAGGTGAAAAACTGCTCGATCTCCTCCTGACTTAGAGTGAAGCACGCGGGAGGGTAGTCATTTCTGGTCTTCTTGGCCTTTTTGCCTTTGTGACGACTTTCCGTGTCCTGCTTCGCCTCATCATCATCATCATCATCATCATCATCATATATAGCGTGAAGCTCCTGCCTGATGCCCATTGATTTCAAGTCTGCCCTTGCTTTCGGCCCATCTTTGGTCCTCTCTGGCATGTTGAGCAGGGTACCAAGCAGACTCTCGCACACGTTCTTCGTGATATGCATGATATCAAGGCTGTGAGGCACACGGTGGATCTTCCAGTACGGCAAGTCCCAGAAAACAGACCTCGTTTTCCATACCTTCAGCAGCGGCTCTGGCGCCTTTCGCTTCTTTCCCGGCTCTGGCACCTTTTGCTTCTTTCCCGGCAGTGGGCAGTCTTTCCAATTTTTCAACAGCTCGTCTATTTCCTCGCCGCTCCTCGTACGCGGGCATCCTCGGGGTTCGGTTTCACCATCGAACAGATCCTTGCGTTTTCTCCACGGGTCATCGTCGCGAAGCCACCTTCGATGTCCCACGAACACGGTTTTCAAAGACCCGGGATCTCTATCTAGCTGGCGATACGTTGTCTCATCCATGCACCTGACGCATCCAGAAAATCCGTGGACCACCTGCCCCGCGACATATCCGTAACCAAGATAGTCGTGCACCGTCGTGAGCAGCGCGGCTCTCATAGGGAAATATTCTTTCTCTGCGGCGTCCCACGTATTGCCTGGCGTTTTCCACAGCGTGTCAAGCTCCTCTTTCAGCAGCCCCAGATACATATTGATGTCGTTCCCTGGTTGTTTCGGTCCTTCAATTAGCATACTCATGTGAATGTACTTCCTCTTCATGCACAACTAGGGCGGAAGGTTGTACATCCACACAAACACAGGCCAGGTGCTATGTGTGCTTCTCTGGCTGCCAAACGGATTGACTCCATCGGTGCTCGCGCCCAGCACGATGTTCCTTGGATCATTCCCAAATTCTGGGTCTTCGAAGTTCAACGCTTTCCACTGGCTCGCATCCTTAGGGTGACTCAGCATCTTGTCTTTTTTATCTATCTCCGGATCATTTGCGTCATCTTCTCGCTTCTTCTCCTCCCTATCCGCGTGCCAACGCAGGAGCTTTGCTACCTTAGGGTCCGCGAAATACCGCTGCAGACGAGGAGTGATCAGAAAGTACCACACCACTTTTCGAGGAGCTTTCTTCCTCTTCTTGTATCGAGTGACGCCGCACACCGGACATATGGTAGATTCCGCGTGCTCGTCCCGATAAATGATGCAATTGTTCTTGCACACATGGTATTTCACGTGCGGTAAATCCAGAGGACACACGATTTTCTTCGCCTCCTCCAAACTGGTCGGGCACTTGTTCCCCTCGGAAAGACGTTCGTGCCAGAATGACATGTTCTCGTCGAAGCATGCGTCGGTCATTTTGTGTTTTACCTTCATCTCCTGAGCCATGAGCATTCCTTTCAGGAGGGTATCCTCGGGCCTGCATCCTTCATACAATGGAGTAACCGCGTCTAACTCAAGTTGATCCATCTTGGCTTTCTCTCGGGCGGCTGCTCTTGCGTTATCCGTCTGCTTGAGAAGCAGCTCTTGAATATGAGGGTCCTGCACCCAGCCCATCGATGGTCCAGCGTCGTCTGCTCCGCTAGCATCATCATCTTCATGATCATGCCCGTCGACTGCTCCGGCATCTTCCTCATCATCATGTCCTGCATCTTCTACATGATGACTGTGTACAGCATCACCGTTGTGATCATCTCATGGGGATTCTTCGTCTTCTCGCCCGCCCGAGCCCCGGTGGTTGTCTTGCTGCCCTTCCTCATTTCTTGCCCGGCCCCCATGGACGACTTCGTAGTCATCTTCATCACCTTGCCACCGATAGCCATCCATGAAACCATGCAAGAGCAGGTGGTCCCGCACCTGCCCGGATTCCGGGTCCGCAATAAGGCTCTTCAGCTTGCATCTTCGACACGGACATCTTATCCCCGTCTCGTTCTTTTGAAGCATCTCGGCCTTCGCGGACCTCAAAAACCTATTCACGATGCCTTCGGTCATCATGCGGACCATGGTCGCCTGCGGGGTAGAGCAAAACGATATTTTAGAACCAAGAAAAAATTTGGCATGACTTTCCCTAAAAATAGGACCAAAAAGAATGCTTAATGCCAAAATTCTCGCCGAAACGGAAATGAATCAACATTCCGGCAAAATATTGGCAACTATCGAATTTCAAATACCGGTACACCTCCAAACACAAACACATATGCAACACCACAAACATATGCAACACCACGAACATACATAGATCTAGCTAGGCCATAAAAAGTGCATGTGCACATTGTTGTAGGGAGAACAACATAAATATAGCTTCCCCCTTACTTACCTATCAAAACAAGGTAATTTAACCACTTAAATTGAATGAATCTATGGTGGAAATGAGGTGAAAAAGAGGAGGCACCCGAGACAAGGAGGAGGTGGAGAGAATGAAGTGGGGAGAAAGTGAGTGTGGGTAGGAGAGGCTGTCCAAAATATCTTGTTGCTGCCCACTTACTAATGGCGCACCAACTCTAAATGCGCCATTAGTTATCCAGGTTACTAATGGCGCACCTCCTGGTGGTGCGCCATTAGTAGTTTTGCAAAAAAAATACTGTGCGCCATTAGTAGTTTTGCAAAAAAAATAGTAATGGCGCACGGTGGAACAGTGCGCCATTAGTAGTTTTGCAAAAAAGGGAATAAAAAATATAATAAAAAAACAACATTAGTGGCGCACTTTCCGACTGGTGCGCCGTTACTAGTTACAACTAGTAATGGCGCATTGTGTCTGGATGCGCCATTAGTATGTTTGGACAGGCGCACTAGTTAAATTTTTTTTTGATACTAATGGCGCACCCGGGGCCAGGTGCGCCTTTAGTAGTTTCAACTCTAATGGCGTATCAGTAGGTGGTGCGCCATTAGTATATACTAATGGCGCACCGCTTGTCTGGTGCGCCTTCAGTATCAATCCCATCTATAGCCCTTTTTCTAGTAGTGTTTTGATGTCTGATGCACAAGAACAGCATTTGAGTGGAAAAACATGGTATGATGACAGATGGAATATGTATTGATAATGGATGGGCATGGCATCTCGACATATATGATGAGTAAACTAAGCAGATGGCGGTGCAACAAAGTAGAAGAAATGCAAGACAACATATGCAAGATACCCGCAATCAATAAAACATTGCCAAATTAGAACAGTCACCTTGATGGGTGAACAGGACAGGCCATCTGCCTTTGACTCCTCGAGGTTAGAATAGTTATTAGGATCATATTCTGAACAAGAATCAATAGGTGGGGAGCGTATGAGTTTCATTGCATCCAGAATGGCACTCAATGCCTTGGTGCCAATTTTGTAAGTCATTCCAGTGTTTAGCTTCAAGAGTGGACTGCTGCTAGTGCGACACAAAGCAGCTACACAGATCATAGTGTAGATATAATGGGAAAACCTTAAGCATCAGAGTAAAATCAGCAAAGTGGAACTTGCTGGAATATATGTGCTAGTATTGCCGGTACGGCTAGAATGGCTTCGGATACCAGCTCTCTTCAAGTGAAGGTGCGATACTGTTAATATCAGTGTAACTCTCAAAGGCGACACAGCTCCCCGCATTTCCTTGCTATCCTTATAGGATTCAAGTGGGCACGCCACTACAAATCCTATTCCTATGTTTACAAGATCCTACGAATCAAATAGGCTCAAAGTGTCCATCACAACCGACCGTATAGACCTCTACACTGCAAATGTCCCTGCTCATCTTCAGTACAAGGAACATACTGTACTACTATCATACTCCCTCCGTTCCAAAATATAAGTCTTGGTAGAGATTTCCACTATGGATCACATACAAATGTATCCAGATACATTTTAGAGTGTAGATTCACTCATTTTGCTCCATATGTAGTCCATGGTGGAATCTATACAAAGAATTGTATTTAGGAATAGAGAGAGTACATATTAAAGAAGAATGGAAGAGGAACATGGTAAAGAAGAGCAAGAAGATTTTGGATAATAAAATGTTGGTTGCGCAGAGCCCACACATGATGAACCAGAGCGCATTAAGAATGCAACTGCCAGCTGTCTCTCGACCATTTCAGGCGGTTGGATGAAGATCCTACGTCTCCTAACCCTTCTTCTTACTTGTCTCTGATTCTTCCCATACAGAACACCGCACGGGCTGCCGGCCGGACCACCGGCCCCCACCGCCTGTGTTCCTCCGCCACCCCCACCCCCACCCCCGCCCCAGCCCCCACCCGCGTCGAGTTTTCTTCGTTCAGCGAGGCCCCACAACCACCCGAGCCCCTTCGATCGCACCGGCGAACTCCGGCGAGCTCTGAAACATCGACTGACCCAATTTTGAAATTTAGTCTACTGTGATTTAACTAGTGTGGAATATAAAAGGGGAAAACCATAAGCATTGGGAGTATAGTGTTGAGCGTGCCATGGCGGATTTGAAGGTGCAAACCGGACAAAGGCAACTTCGCAACCAAGACAAGAAATCGGAGTAAAGCAGTGGCGATCTATTTTCTTGCTGTGATAAATAAGTTGAGCAGATACGAAAGAATACCGCCTCTGGTGCGGCACCGTGTAGGCATCTTCTGAGAATTTGACGGTGCTGCGGTAGTGATGGCTGTCGGCAGCGTGGAAGCATATCTAGGAGGGTAGACAGTGGCGGCAGGGCGCGGTGGACGAGACGGTCGTAGGAGCGGCGCCGGCAAGGTGGACGACGACGGGGATGAACCGAGAGGACGGGATGCAAGGATCCTGGTCTGAAGCCGTGGATGAGAGAGGTTGATCTCTTGTAATGGACAGCGGCGTCGGGGTATCAGCTCCGGCATGGTGGAGGAGGACGGCGGTGGATGGGGTGGCGGACGGCGGCGGACGGAGGAGGGTGGGGTGGAGAGGGTGTTTTGGCGCCCACGGAGTACGAATGGGCAAAAGGGAGGTAGAGACGAGGGGGGAACGATGTATTCAGAGCGCGCTTGTCTCAAATCCGAGGAAATTTACAAACTTAGCCCCCGTTTCAAATTTCTACTACATCACAGCAACATTAGTCGGTTGGGGATAGGACGGTAATCTCGCATACACCGAATATTTGCGGACGAGAGTTTGTTTTTGGCGCCCAACGTGTATGAATATGAATCGGGCAGGGAGTCAATTTCGGCCGAGGACACAATGTGTTTTGGCGCCCACCGTGTATGAATCCAGGTGAGAGGCGGTTACGTCACGTTTGGGTGAAATTACAAACCTACCCCTATCGAAACCTATAGAAATCCAGTAGATAGGCTTTGCGTGACAGGGATAGGAAGTAGTGATTTCCATCTCGCAGATTTTGGTTTCGGACGGTTACTGCGACTTTCCCCGCTTCGTTCAAATTTTGCAGAGTGCACGTTTACCGTGCCAACTCAATTCGAATCCCGTTTGTATTCTATTTTTTCTCGGGCGGGATCCATTTTCAATTGGAATTACATTCTATATACATCATTTTTTTATATACTTTCAAAAGCACAACAAAGAATTCTGCTTCTTTATATGTATAATATGATTTACGAATACAGCGATCTCGAAATCTTAAGGTTGAAATCGAAAAAAATTAACCAAATTATGTTCTACTAAAATGTATGGATCAGTAATATCTACATATTAAATAACATAGATGTGCGTGAATTCATATGAGTATGCATGTTTGATAGATCAATTTTGGTTCGAGTATGGATTACATGTATCATCATCTCGAATTGAAATATTTGAATCCCTTTTTTGTTCACTCCTTTCATGCCCATCTCTCTCGCATGCATGCTCCTTCAGGTAGCTATCACTCTCTTTTCTCCAGCTCACCCGCATGCTCACTTCATGTTTCTCCTATCCTCGCAAACATGGTCTCTCGACGTCTCCCTTGAGAAGTGTCACACTCTCCCTATCATTATACATTACACGGTTTTCATTATCTCTCACGTCTCTACTGTTCTCTGGTATCACTCAGTACCTAAGCTTTCTTTTTCACCGCCACACACACAGTCTCCACTCGTCTTTCACTTTGTCTTTCTCTCTATGGGATTCTCTCACACACCCTATACGTCTCTACATATGACTCATACCACTAAAATTACTCTCTCTCTCTTCTCTCTCTCCTGTAGACACAACATTTGTTGTGGTCTCCTTTTCGTCTCCATCCCAGACTGACATTATTCATTTGTTTACCGATCAGACAACCCCGACTATCGTCTCCTCTCTCTCTCTCACAGACACACACACACACAACTCCTGCTTCCACTCCCCTTTCCGACTACCGTCTCTCTCTCACACACACAAAACTCTCGCTTTCGCACCCCGACTCGTATTTCTCTCACAAACATTTATCGACTAGCTAGCCTCTAGATAGGTTTATACACCCGCACACTCGTGCTTCCACCATCGCATACATGTCTCTCTCCCGCTCCTTGTATCTATGTAGATTTTTCTTCCCTTCTTGAGACACGCCCTCTTGATCGTGCACACACACACACTATCGTCTCATTTTAAGCTGATACCTATCGCACACACACTCCTTGTGTCTTTGTCACACATGCACTCCGTCCTCCTCCACTCTCCCTCTCTCTCACACACACATGGGCTTTTTGCAACAACTAGCAAGATGCCCATGCATTGCATGGAACATCAAGATGCATTTGTATGAGTTGTTTATCTTGTGGGGGAAAACGATGAATGAGGGAAGTCCTTATTTGCAAATGTGGAGAGGGGTGTGGGTATCTTTTTGCAAAATTGCCATAGTTTCCTTCCTATCCGTCAGATATAGATCGGACGACCTATATTGCAGGATGGCAGGCACACGATCATCACCGACAATGCTTTTGATAAGAGTAGGGATAAAAAATAGAGTTGGTGACGATGGTGGGCCTGCCATCCTGCAATGTAGGTCGTCCGATTTATATCTGACGGATAGGAAGGAAAATATGGCAATTTACCCGCACTCTTCACCACATTTGCAGATAAGGCCTTCCCTCGTTCATCCTTTTCTCCCACAAGATCTTGATGTTCCGTGCAACGCACGGGCATCTTGCTAGTAAGAGTAGAAATTATACATATACCACTTCTCGAATCTTGAAACCAACAACGTTCCTCCCTTATCTCATCAAAACCGCCAAAGGAATATATTTTGAGTGAAACATAACATATTTTTAGTGATATACGTATTTCAAAACTAGACTTTTTTTCTAACAAATCGGTGAATATGTATTAATCTACTTTGATCGTGTGGCAACGCATTGGCACATTGCTAGTAGTTATTATAATTTTTTGGACACCAGACAAACGGTGGAGTACATATACGAAGAGAAGAGGCGCACGCACGTAGTCGGCCTCTCGCTCTCTCGCACACATGAGTGTTACGTAAAGGCGACCTTAAGAAATAAAACCTAAAACCCTAGGTGCACGATTGCTGCATTCGTGGGTACCGGGTACATGCTGGAGCACCTTTGTAGGAATAGTCAGCTCGCGTGATAATTTGATCCGTAGGAGTTGATGGTCGGGACCACAGGTGAACGACTTGGAGCGCGGTGGCTCGCCAGTTGCCA
Organism: Triticum urartu; assembly: GCF_003073215.2. Classification (NCBI taxonomy): domain Eukaryota; kingdom Viridiplantae; phylum Streptophyta; class Magnoliopsida; order Poales; family Poaceae; genus Triticum; species Triticum urartu. Next base: position 109,735,337 of record NC_053025.1, read on the forward strand.
CAGATCGAGTAGCCATGTTTAAAATATCGTTTTTTAGCGGGGTTAAGAGTTCCGATTTTCAATGGCGCATTATAAGTAGTAAGTAGTTTTTAGAACGATTGGTATGGAGCGAAAATGGAATCCATAGTACTACGTACCTCCTTGGCGTATGGTTGTATGGTTTTTTTTTGCAATGGAGGTTGTATGGGTTTATGTTGCGAGATGTTCAACCTGGTAGTTCTAGGGCAAATACTATGGTTTAGATTTAGATGCTGGTTTTCAGTAATGAAAATCGGAAGGGGAAACCCTTCTTTGATTAAAAAAACTACTACCTCCATTCTGGTTTACTAGTCCCCATCATACTTTGGGTCAAAGTTTGTCGACGACTTTTACTTGTAAAATGTGAATGGAAAACGAGATTTTGTTATACCCAAACAAAAAAGGACTGGAGGGAGTGATTGCTCTGACACGGACGCGACCTCTCATAGCGCAGGCATTGAACCGACGCGCCGGCCAAGAGGGCCGCACTCGCTGCAGGCCCCGCTGAGCACGCCTCCTCGCCGCGTGCAACCAACTTAAGACTGCCCCGCCTGCCTTCATTGAATCCACGCGTGTGCCGGCAACACGTCCTTCCATGAGCCGACAGGCATTTTAGAACGTAAAAAGTGACTAAAATATAATTAATTTACGCATGGTCTTAACTTGTTGTGCTCGCACTGGTAGCAGGAACTAGTAGAGGATTTTCTTTATTTATAACTCTACTCACATTTGTTTTGGCTTTGAAGTGAATCACTGTTGTGGACATTATGTATGAATGTGCAGATATCTGTGAACATGAGTTTGATGTGGAAGTTGAACTTGGAACGTCGGGCTTGCGCGTGAACTATACCATGTCCAATGCTTCGTCTGTTATTGTTTGGAAAGTAATTGCTGTTATTACATGACCTGAAAAAAAACACTTTGTGCCACATCAGTAGATGCACGGACATCAAAACAGGCATGCTGACTGGATAAACATTTGAACCTAGCTATTATGAAGGAAATTTTGTATTGACAACAGTTTTAGATAGCAGGAGACGCCTAGCCTGCTCTGCCTCTGCTAGCTTATTTCTGGCTTCTTCCATCTCTTCTTTGGCTTGGGTGAAGAGAGCATCTGATTGCTCTTTTCGCTTCTTCAGGAACTCAACTACATTCTCAAGGGTTGCTGCACGCTTTCTTTCAGCCTTTACTAATGCCACGAGAACACGAACATCTGACGACTCCACCTGGCTTGTGTGTAATCCAGCATCATCTGCGAATTTGCACCTTGTGTCTAATCCAGCATCATTAGGGAACTGGAACCTTGTGTGTAATCCAGCCTCATTTTGGAAACATGATCTCGAGGTTTACCATACTTCCCTCCTCGCAGGAACTGCATCCTGACATGAAGTTACTTCTTTTTGAGTTCAACTAGCAAAGTGGCCCGCTCGATGTGCGGGCTAGAATTCTTTGAAGTTTAATAATTAAAACAAATTATTTTATTTGTGTAAAGAAAATTTGGAACCAAGTGTGATGACATTTATAATCATTTGTCATTATTATCGTTTGTTTGGCAAGGATGATTGTAAACATGATTACCCTTAGACATATGTTTGGTATTTTTTCATGATAAGATGAGAATAATTTCTCTTTCATTTTTTGGAAATATTGGGTGAAGACTTTCTCATCGAATTTTTTTGGGAGCACCTCCTCAGCCCGTGGGTTTGCCGGATGTGGCCGTAGGATCTTGTTGATAGTTTGTACCGACTTGACATGAAATTGTACTTTCATATGCATACTTCAAATATCAATGATTGGTACAGGTTTAATATGTTTTCTTTATGATCATGTAATATATATTTTGATTTGTTCAGAACATTTTGCAGCATAGAAAATTAGACTATAATTTAGTATTTAGTTTGAGCGCACTTATGTGAACTCCACCTGTTTTTAGGGGTGTACAATACTGTACGCAATCACTGTTTAATAGTTGGAAATTTTGGTTTTTTTAGAAAAAATGATTTTTTCTGGTGGAAGCCCAAGTGGGTGTTTCAAGTTTAGACAGCGTGCACGCATTGTTTCTGGTGGAAGCCCAATAAGATCACTTCTCTCGCACTCACACATCACACACCTCACAGTCTCACCATTCCTAAAAAAATTCAGTCTCACCGCTCAAGAAAAAAATGAGTCTCACACGGTGCTCTTGCCTGATCCCCTTTTCATCTTGTTCTATCCCCTCTGTAAAAATTTTGTTCCACCCGAGCGCTACGGATTTAATTCCGAACACCACCACGGTTTCCCCTCTTGATTCCTTGCCGTGACATTGCTCTTACACACCTGCACGCACGGGGTGGCCATCTCGTGTGCCTAATTTGGCTCCCTGTACGCCTCCTCGATCTGCTAAGCCGAACGGCGATGGAGGGTTAGCAGGGCTCGATGAGAAACTGTGCAATGGAGGAGGCGAGCTTGTCGATCTTGAAGTGCCGCGGTCGTCGGCGTCCTTGGAGGCGACGTGGGCGTTGATTTCGTCTCGCACATCCAGCTTGAATCCACCTCAATTGTGAGGATGCTGGCGGCGTGTCTTCCATCACATCGTGGCCGTCCCGGAGCGAGGCGCCCTAGCAGGTCATCTTCATCCTACTTCGGCGGCTCATTTTTCACCTGCAGGTCCCCCCTTCTTCCTTTCCAGCCTATCTCATACTCGTATATTTTTTTTCTTGTTTCATATAATGTACATTAAGGTACGACTTGTTAGTGAAATATGTAAATCTATTTATGCCCCCATACACTTTTTCCGTACTTGGGAGTGGCATATGAAGTGTTAGGCCCCTTGTCCCCATTCATATTTAAAAAAATTAAGAAATTAATATGTTTATTTGTAATTAGGTATAGTTTTACTATTTTCCAAAGATAGAATTAATTTTAATAAGTGAATATGAAAATGGGTGCTATTGCATTTTACATATAAACTATAACGATCTGTGGATGTTGTTGCTATTGACTTGTACAATAGAATAAGGTTTAAATATTAGATAATATATAGAGTCGACAATTGGTATTATTGAGCTATTTCGATCGAATGTTGATGCATGTTTCCAATACTTCTAGGAGTAGGTGATCATATTTGTTCTGCCATATCATGTTAGCATAGAAAATTCAATTTTTATTTTGAGGATAGTTCGCACTGTACTAATTTTCCATCTACTTATGGTTATCCTTGTTATTAGTTCATTTGCTATAGAAAAGAAAATAACAGGTCTGATCAAGTCAGCATGATATTACATGCAAGTGTTTTGAGTACCCCCTTTCTCTTATGTCACTCATGAACTATGTGGAACACTCGGTCAACAATATCAGGTTTTTCTGATGCAGCTTGGCCTACTTCACGTAGCATAGACTGTATCTCCGGCCAAGCTGTGTTCAACATGAATGTCACAAATAGGTATGCGTATCCATCCCACTAACATATTGCCATAGCATCTTGGTAGTTTTATGCTTTGTATCTTGGGCTATCCATGAAGCTGGATGGCACATGGCAGTAGTATTCTCTTTCATACCTGCTGAAAGCACAAGTGCTCCCTGGGTGGTTTTGGTAATTAATGTCAACATATGTCTTGTTGGACTAACACTTTTACCTAGTATGTTTCAGATAAGTTCAACAATGAAGTGGCATGGACTAAAGGATGTGGAACTCCTTCAAGATGCTAAGGACATAGGATTGGCTCAAGCTTCAAGATCAAGACTCTACATTTTATATTTTAGTGATCCAAGATCACATTGAGTCTATAGGAAAAGCCAATACTATCAAGGAAGGATGAGGTGTTGCTTAATGAGCCTCTTGCTTCATGTGCTTAGTGATATGCTCCAAAACCCTCAACTATCTTCCCACATCCACATATGACCTACAACCAAAAGTCAAACACGGCCCCACCGATTTTTTCTATCCGGCGCCACCGAGTTTCACTTGTCATAGCCACTGCCACAAACCCTAGCAAGTCGGTTTCACCGATAGGGATCTCGGTCTCACCGAGATGGGATTGTAATCTCACTGTGTATGTCCATTGCCAAAATCGGTCTCCTCGAGTTTGCGCAATCGGTACTACCGAGATTACAATGCAAACTCTCTGGTCATCTTGTTACCAAAATCGGTCCCACGGAGTTTGTGTAATCAGTCTCACCAAGTTTGCCTGACCAACTCTCTGGTTAGCTAATTTCCAAAATTGGTCCCCCCGAGTTTGTGTAATCGGTCACACCGAGATTACGTTATGCCCTAACCCTAACCATATCGGTCCTACCGAGTTGCATCTCAGTCCCACCGAAAATCCTAACGGTCACTAGGTTTGCTAAAATCGGTCCGACCGAGTTTAACGATTTGGTCCCACCGAGTTTGGCAGATTGTGTGTAACGGTTAGATTTTATGTGGAGGCTATCTATACCCCTCCACCCACTCTTCATTCGTGGAGAGAGCCATCAGAACACATCTACACTTCCAATACCTATTTTCTAAGAGAGAACCACCTACACTTGTGTTGAGCTCAAGATATTCCATTCCTACCATATGAATCTTGATCTCTAGCCTTCCCCAAGTTGCTTTACACTCGAATATTCTTTCCACCATATCCAAATCCTGTGAGAGAGAGTTGAGTGTTGGGAAGACTATCATTTGAAGCACAAGAGCAAGGAGTTCATCATCAACACACCATTTGTTACTTCTTGGAGAGTGGTGTCTCCTAGATTGGCTAGGTGTCACTTGGGAGCCTCCGACAAGATTGTGGAGTTGAACCAAGGAGTTTGTAAGGGCAAGGCGATCACCTACTTCGTGAAGATCTACCGCTAGTGAGGCAAGTCCTTCGTGGGTGACAGCCGTGATGGAATAGACAAGGTTGCTTCTTTGTGGACCCTTCGTGGGTGGAGCCCTCCGTGGACTCGCGCAACCGTTACCCTCCGTGGGTTGAAGTCTCCATCAACGTGGGTGTACGATAGCACCACCTATCGGAACCACGCCAAAACATCCGTGTCTCCAATTGTGTTTGAATACTCCAAACCCTTCCCTTTACATTCTTGCAAGTTGCATGCTTTACTTTCCGCTGCTCATCCGTGTCTCCAATTGCATGCTTGCTTGATATGTATTGTATTTGTTAAATTTGTGCCTAAACTCCACCTAAACTTAAGAATATTAAAAACTGCAACTTTTGGCACTTAGTGTCTAATCACCCCCCCTCTAGACACCACTTCTCGATCCTTTCAATTGGTATCAGAGCTTTGGTCTCCATTGCCTTGGTTTAAACATCTTTGGAGGAAGATGGATGTGTCTACTTTAGGGAGTCTTATACATAGAGTGCCCATTCTTGATGGAGAGTATTTTCATGAGTGGAAAAATGAAATGCTTGAGATTTTCAATGAATATCATTTGAACAAGTACATTGCTAGTCCTTGTGCACCTCATATTGATCCTTTGCACCCTACCCTAGATGAAGATATTGACATGATTCGCAATTTTAGAACTGTTGAGCTCATCATTAGAGGATTGCCCAAAAATTTGATTGCTAGTTTGCCTACTCTTAATTGTGCCTATACTATATGGAAATTTCTTGAGGATCGACTTCCCGATTATTCCCTAAAGAATTTAGACGAAATTCTCCGTAAGTCTATTGCTTTGAGTAAGATGAACTCTAGTGATCCTAATTTTGGTGATTGTCTGTTTCAGCTTACCAATCTCATGCATGCTAAAGGAAACGTTGGAATCATTAGCGATATCATATCCGAAGCTATTAGAATTCATAAAGGTAACCATTGTGATGATCATTTATCTAATGAATTACCCTCTCTAGGAATTGATCAGTCACAAGATGATGTTGAACATGGATACTATGATGAAGATGACGATAGTGACTATGATCTTGATGATGCAATGAGGCATTTTTGTCTTATGGCAAATCTTCGTGGCTACATGGCTGGAGGAAAGGAATGGGTCCTTGATAGTGGATGTACTGATCATATGACCGGAGATGAAGAGATGTTCCGTGAGCTTGCTGAAAATGACGGCCCTCGAAAATATGTCACCTTTGGTGATAATTCAAAGGGTAAGGTGGTTGGCCTTGGTAAGGTGGCCATCTCACACGATAGCTCCATACAAAATGTCATGCTCGTTGAATCCCTTGGATACAATTTACTTTTAGTTTCTAGACTTGCGGATTTTGGTTTCAATGTCCTATTCACTGAAGTAGATTGCCAAGTGTTTCATAGAGACAATCATAAAATGGTCTTTACCGGTATACGTAGAGGATATCTTTACATTGTTGATTTCACAATAAGGGCTCAACCTAAAACTTGCTTAATTGTTAAATCTTCTAAAGGCTGGTTGTGGCATAGAAGACTAGGTCATGTTGGAATGCGAAATCTTGATAAGCTTATTAAAGGTGATCATATCCTTGGAATAAAAGATGTCGTATTTGACAAGGATAGACTCTGCAATGCTTGTCAATCAGGGAAACAAGTTGGAGGAAGTCACCGCGCAAAGAACATCATGACCACAAGAAGACCACTCGAGCTACTTCACATGGATCTCTTTGGTCCAAATGCATACATGAGTCTCGGTGGTAACTCATTTGGCTAGTCATAGTTGATGATTTTTCAAGATTTACGTGGGTGTTCTTTCTTGATGACAAGTCGCAGGTCCAAAATATCTTCAAAAACTTCGCTAGGAAGGCCCAAAATCAGTTTGACGTGAAGATCAAGAAGGTTCGGAGCGACAACGGAACGGAGTTCAAGAACGGAAATGTGGAGACCTTTCTTGACGAAGAAGGGATTTCACACGAGTTCTCGGCTACGTATACACCTCAACAAAATGGAGTTATTGAGAGGAAGAACCGGACTCTTATCGCGATGGCAAGAACGATGCTTGATGAGTACAAAACGCCAAATCACTTTTGGGTAGAAGTGGTTGAGACAGCTTGTCATGCAATCGCTTGTATCTTCACAAGCTACTCGGCAAGACGGCATACGAGCTCCTCACCGGTAACAAACCCCAAGTTGGATACTTTCGAGTATTCGGCTCAAATTGCTAAATTCTTGATAAGCATCATCGTTCTAAATTTGCTCCTAAATCTCATGAAGGTTTCCTACTTGGTTATGGCTCAAACTCTCACACTTACCGTGTCTACAACAATTTCACCCGAAAGGTTGAAGAGACGGTAGATGTGAAGTTTGATGAATCTAACGGCTCGCAAATAGATAAATTGCCAATTGATGTAGGAGACAAAGACCCTTCGGAAGCAATTCAATACTTGTCCATTGGCAAGATTCGTCCAACGGAAATGAAGGAGAGTACCTCGTCCATCCAAGTGGAAGCTTCTACCTCACGACAAGGTGAACCAAGAATTGATACGGAAGCATCCACAAGTGGGACACACCAAGATGAAGAAAACAAGGAAGTACACCAAGATGAACATCAACAACCTCCTTCTCCACCACGACAAGAGAACGACAACGTCAACAATGAAGAAGGCCAAGAAGAAGAGCAATATTAAGAGGATGTTCCACCCCGACCCAAGCAAAAGCTTTCACGAGTTCGAGCAAGAATTTCCAAAGATCACCCCGTCAAACAAATCTACAATGATATCCAAACCGGGAGAATTACTCGCTCTAAAACTCGCTTAGCTAACTTTTGTGAACATTACTCATTCATTTCTAAAATTGAACCCATGAAGGTTGAAGAAGCATTGAAGGATCCAGATTGGATAAACACTATGCATGAAGAGCTACACAACTTTGAGAGAAATCAAGTATGGACATTGGTCGAGAAGCCCGACAACAATCACAACATCATTGGTACCAAATGGGTGTTTCGCAACAAGCAAGATGAAGATGGACAAGTGGTTCACACCAAAGCACATCTCGTCGCCCAAGGCTATACACAAGTTGAAGGTATGGACTATGGTAAGACATATGCTCCCATTGCTAGACTTGAGTCCATTCGCATCTTACTTGCCTATGCTAATCACCATGATGTCACCTTGTACCAAATGGACATTAAAAGTGCTTTTCTAAATGGCAAAATTGAGGAGGATGTTTATGTTAAGCAACCCCCCGGCTTTGTCAATCCTAAGAAACCTAATCATGTTTACAAACTTCACAAAGCCCTTTATGGTCTTAAACACCATGATGTCGGCTTTGTCAATCCTAAGAAACCTAATCATGTTTATAGACTTCACAAAGCCCTTTATGGTCTTAAACAAGCTCCTAGAGCATGGTTTAAATGCTTGACCGAGTTCCTTACTGAAAAAGGCTTTGAAATTGGTAAAATTGATTCTACTCTTTTTACTAAAAGGGTCGATGGAGAACTATTTGTGTGCCAAATTTATGTTGATGATATCATATTTGGTTCAACTAACCCTCATTTTAGTGAGAAGTTTGGAAAGCTAATGTCGGAGAAGTTTGAGATGTCTATGATGAGTGAACTCAAATTCTTTCTCGGTTTGCAAATCAAGCAAACTAAGGAAGGTACATTTGTCTCACAAATGAAGTACACCAAAGACTTATTCAAGAAGTTCAATATGCAGGAATGCAAAGGTATGACTACACCCATGCCTACTAGTGGACATCTTGATTTAACCAATGATGGTGAACCGGTTGATCAAAAAGTTTATCGCTCTATGATTGGTTCATTGTTATATCTATGTGCCTCTCGTCCTGATATTATGCTAAGTGTGTGCATGTGTGCATGATATCAAGATGCTCCTAAAGAATGTCATCTTAAGGTTGTGAAAAGGATAGTGAGATACTTAATCCATACACCAAATTTTGGCATTTGGTATCCTAAGAGGTCCTCTTTTGATCTTGTTGGCTACTCCGATTCAGACTATGCCGGAGACAAGGTTGATATAAATTCCTCTTCGGGTACTTGTCAATTCCTTGGTAGATCTCTAGTGTCTTGGTCTTCCAAGAAACAAAACTCGGTATCCTTATCCACCGCCGAAGTGGAATACATTGCCGCTGGTTCATGTTGTGCTAAATTACTTTGGATGACCCAAACTCTTAAAGATTATGGGATATATGTGAAACATGTTCCATTGCTATGTGACAATGAAAGTGCTATTAAGATTGCTCACAATCCCGTGCAACACTCTCGATCTAAGCACACTGAAGTTCGTCATCATTTCATTCGAGATCATGTTGCCAAAGGGGACATTAACGTTAAGCATGTTCGCACCGATAAGCAATTGGCGGATATATTCACTAAACCACTTGATGAGAAAGTGTTTTGCAGGTTAAGAGGTGAATTGAACACCATTGATGCTTCAAACTTGGAGTAGGAACTCCATTTGATACATGTGAGGCATGAGCCTATGACTAATCCTCGATATTGCTCTTATGATGCTATTCCTATGTCTTGGATATATTTGTACCTTGCATGTTATCTAACCCGTGTAGGTACTTGGTTGAATCTAAATCTATGAGATTGCAACTCATTCACATCTTGAGCAATCTCTACATCACCAAGTCTCTACTCAATGGTGGTTGAAGACAAGGAAGCACGAAGCCATTCAAACATATCCTTTGACAAATTCTATGTTAAATCCTATAATTGTCATTTTGGATACACAAGTGTTCTTCCTTGCAAGACTAACCCATGTAGGTAGATGAACTCAAACTCCAAGTGGTGCTCCCAACTCTTGATGAACTACATCAACCTTGAGCTACCCACACAAGTTCAACTACATGAGCAAGATCGATACCACCACCCAAGGTATGTTATTCCATCTTAGAGAAGCTTTACTCCAAGTCATGAGCCAAAGCAACTCGACTAGATGTGAATACATCAAGATTCTTAAACGAAAATTGGTAATCCCATTTTGAGCTTAAACGATGAGTATGACCTATGATCAAGTGCTCTCACTTGACTCCTAAGTCAATATACTCTAACATAGGTGACTTTGTCGCCGCCCAATTCTAGATGAAGTTCTCTTGTGTTCTTTTCTGTGTTATTGCATTTCTCCCTTGCATATTTGTTTCCCCTTTTCAAACAAAAAAACAAAAAACTTCATCTAGATCTTTAAGTTTCTTTTCTTTTCTTTTCTTTTTGTTCTGCATTTTCTGCATCCAATTCATTGCAAATCTTTCAGTTAATTCCTTGCAAATCCTTGTGAGATCTTACTTGTCTAGTGAGGTGAGAGGACAAGTGGTTCCACTCTGATGAACTCGGTCACACCGGTTTGTTTCCTTCGGTCTAACCGAAATCTTTCGGTGCAACCGAAGCACACAACTTGGAGTCACTGATTTCATCACAGGAAAACCAACTTGCCACTCATTCCTGATTTCTGTTTTGCTCCAGCTCCACTCAATGATTCTTGTCCTCTACCAGCATCATGTTACACATGCTGCTTTGCTCTGTGACTCAAGGACCAACCCATTTGTATCACATGTCCAGAAGACCCTTCTTGGAAATTGATGTCAAAGGGGGAGAGAGAGATCACCTCAAAGCTTAATCTTTCCTATAGGGGGAGAAAAAGAGAATACTCAGGGGGAGAGGAAGTAATATCATCAATGACCCCAGATGCTTGGTGTTCAAGAGGAGAGAAGATGTCACATGTCTTTAAGAGGGGAAAGACATGTTTACTTGTTTGCTTGCTTTAGCTCAAGCTCTGCTATTTATTTTCTATTGCTCTGATTTTCTGTTCCCTATCTTCTTCCAATATCTCATGTTAGATTCAGGGGGAGCAAGACATCTAAGGGAAGGAAATCTCTGATATTATTGCATATTTTTATCTTTGCGGACATGTCTATATCCAATGTAGTACTCACTCTACATGTCATCCTAGTCTTGGTTCTCTAGTGGTTTCTCTTGTTTGCTCTGGTCAGTAGGTGTATATGTGTTATCTAACCTTGTTTGCGCAGGTTCATCCCATTCTAAGCCAACTCAAGACCACAAGGTAAGTATATGCATCACAGTCATGTGAATGAGAAGTTCTTGCTGATGTACATACTGTTTGCAAGAAGGACTCATGAGCATGAAGGTACATTTCTTATACTTACACCATTTGCTCTGTTGCATATAGCCAAGATACATGTAACACATTGCTAACTCTGTCATCCTTATGCATTCACATGCTCCTATATTCAATATTCATATGATTGCATACATGTAGGGGGAGCCTATGCCTGTTACATGTCTTTCCAAAGCTTTACTTGCTATTCTCTATATTTTTATCTAAAGCTTTGATGTATGTTGTCATAAATTACCAAAAAGGGGGAGATTTAAAGCACAAGTGCTCCCTGGGTGGTTTTGGTAATTAATGTCAACATATCTCTTGTTGGACTAACACTTTTTACCTAGTATGTTTCAGATAAGTTCAACAATGAAGTGGCATGGACTAAAGGATGTGGAACTCCTTCAAGATGCGAAGGACATAGGATTGGCTCAAGCTTCAAGATCAAGACTCTACATTTTATATTTTAGTGATCCAAGATCACATTGAGTCTATAGGAAAAGCCAATACTATCAAGGAGGGACAAGGTGTTGCTTAATGATCCTCTTGCTTCATGTGCTTAGTGATATGATCCAAAACCCTCAACTATCTTCCCACATCCACATATGACCTAAACCAAAAGTCAAACTCGACCCCATCGATTTTTTCTATCCGGCGCCACCGAGTTTCACTTGTCATAGCCACTGCCTCAAACCCTAGCAAGTCGGTTTCACCGATAGGGATCTCGGTCTCACCGAGATGGGATTGTAATCTCACTGTGTATGTCCATTGCCAAAATCAGTCTCATCGAGTTTGAGCAATCGGTACTACCGAGATTACAATGCAAACTCTCTGGTCAGCTTGTTACCAAAATCGGTCCCACCGAGTTTGTGTAATCAGTCTCACCGAGTTTGCCTGACCAACTCTCTGGTTAGCTAATTACCAAAATTGGTCCCACTGAGTTTGTGTAATCGGTCACACCGAGATTACGTTATGCCCTGACCCTAACCATATCGGTCCTACCGAGTTGCATCTCAGTCCCACCGAAAATCCTAACGGTCACTAGGTTTGCTAAAATCGGTCCGACCGAGTTTAATGATTCGGTCCCACCGAATTTGGCAGATTGTGTGTAACGGTTAGATTTTGTGTGGAGGCTATATATACCCCTCCACCCACTCTTCATTCGTGGCGAGAGCCATCAGAACACATCTACACTTCCAATACCTATTTTCTAAGAGAGAACCACCTACACTTGTGTTGAGCTCAAGATATTCCATTCCTACCATATGAATCTTGATCTCTAGCCTTCCCCAAGTTGCTTTCCACTCAAATCTTCTTTCCACCATATCCAAATCCTATGAGAGAGAGTTGAGTGTTGGGGAGACTATCATTTGAAGCACAAGAGCAAGGAGTTCATCATCAACACACCATTTGTTACTTCTTGGAGAGTGGTGTCTCCTAGATTGGCTAGGTGTCACTTGGGAGCCTCCGACAAGATTGTGGCGTTGAACCAAGGAGTTTGTAAGGGCAAGGAGATCGCCTACTTCGTGAAGATCTACCGCTAGTGAGGCAAGTCCTTCGTGAGCGACGGCCATGATGGAATAGACAAGGTTGCTTCTTCGTGGACCCTTCGTGGGTGGAGCCCTCCATGGACTCGCGCAACCGTTACCCTCCGTGGGTTGAAGTCTCCATCAACGTGGATGTATGATAGCACCACCTATCGGAACCACGCCAAAACATCCATGTCTCCAATTGCGTTTGAATACTCCAAACCCTTCCCTTTACATTCTTGCAAGTTGCATGCTTTACTTTCCGCTGCTCATATACTCATTGCATGCTTGCTTGATATGTATTGTATGTGTTAAATTTGTACCTAAACTCCACCTAAACTTAAGAATATTAAAAACTGCAACTTTTGGCACTTAGTGTCTAATCACCCCCCCTCTAGACACCTCTTCTCGATCCTTTCACCTGCTCACCTCTTGTATCTTCTCTTTCTATTGCCTCTTGCAAGCCACCATATAATTCCGTTCTTAGGTTTCCTTGGTGTCTTTTGATCCAGTCCAGTTTGTACTGCAAAATGCATGCAAGGGCATCCACATTGAACTGCAGTTTAATCTTTTGACACACCTGGAAGTGTTTTGATTGATTAGTATGGTGTTGTATATGACTCTCAAAGTATTCCAAAATTGTTACATGCTTTCTCTTGCATTTTGCACCTTACCTTAATATTTAATGTATATTTCCTCTATGTCTTCTCTATAGGGGAATAATAATGGATACTGCATAGCCATGAATTATGAATGGTTCTTTCATATTCTTCTCGGCCTTATATCTTTGTACTGAACAATGATATCACATCCTTTTCTATTCCCTATTGTATCATTCACAATCAAGCCTGCAACTTTGATTGCCATTCTGAGTGTTTTTGCTAGTCTATTATCGCTATCGAACATATTTTTAAGGCCCTCGATAGTATGACGATTGGTTGAATGCCTTGTGAATTCTGATGCTGGCGCGTTAATCCTATTTTTACCTCATTTGTAGGGTCATAGGTGCATAACTACGCTGTGCGTGTTTTATCTTTACCTTCAGGAAGTAGCGTTCCTATTTTGTGGTATTTTTAGCCATTCATTCCAAATACATAAGGTCCATGACCATTGTTTATTTTTATGTCTACCTTTCCTCCCATTGATATGAAAGCGAACATGGACTTGTACAATCTGAATTTTTTTCATGTTGTTTTTCCACCTCTTTCCATTGTGTTTCCTTAGCAATTTTGTGTTATCCAGCGGCTCTCTCAATAGTGGCAAGTCAACCTTGCCTGTTGGTAGCATAATCTGAAAGATGGCATGTTCTCGCTCTACCTGAAGTTCTTTCTTCGTACCAGAAAATTGCATCACATCACTCACTTGCAACTTGGGTTTCTTACGTTCCAAATTTCCATATCTGCCCTCTCCAACGTCCTATTCAAGTTTCCTAATTCAGCATCAATTTAAAATTCATATTGTCTAGTTGTTCTTGTTGGTACTGAAACAAACTTGATAAAACTTACATATTTGGTGGTTTTTTTCTCTATCCTTGTTTTTTCTGTCATACACTTTGTGTTATTTTTAGTCGTTTACACGCCCCTAAAAGAAATACCAAGTTCTTGAATGTCCAAATTGTAGATCTTGATTGAACTTCCTTGATACTTACCTCTTAGTCATACCAGCCTGACTGATTACTGATTTTGTTTTTGTCACTGGTTCTAGATTGTTCTTTCTTCATATTTTTCTTTTCATATATAGTCTTACATCTCTAGCTATCTCTTTGTATTACTTGCCCTGCATAAGCATAAATACCATAGTAGAAATAAGAGATTTTTTAGGTGTGCATTGTACTGTCATTTCTATTCTTGCTGTTGGGAAAAGATTGAACTGTAGGAATAAGATAAGATTGTAATCTAGGATGCAAAGTTGATGTATAATAACCACTGAACAATCACAAAGGAAACTTAGGACATGAATGAAAAGCTTATTTGATTATGTTGTCATACCTTTTGTTTCTGTTGGTGCTTTTGAGAAAATATTAAACTATATGTCATTTCTACACGATCTGTGTAGATGGTACTTACTGGAGGCTCGCTCGACCGATGGCGCAATTGAGGATATTGGGGGAACTTGCTTGCGAGATTTCCTTTTCTTCTTTGAGGGAAAGCCATCATGGTGGTGTATATTAATTTGGAGTAACTGTAATAGCAACATCATGATGGGTACAAGTCTAACCTATCATGAGTTTGTCTATGGAATCATGAGATTGATTGTGAGATTGGTGTAAAGAATATGTGATAGGCCGTAAGATTGATCGTGAGATTAGTTTATATGTTATTGGAAACAAAAACAAAAGAGAATACATGCAAATGATCAGTGCAAGGTTGGATTGTTTGGGAGAAGCGATTAACATACCTATCTTGGCTTGGGCCGTTGCTCATGCTGTATATTGTTGTGTGAGCCACCTTGGACGGGCGACATGTGCCTTCCGGTCCTATTTGCTTGAGTAAAAAAAGACCTGAGATAGGAGGAAATACGTAGGGGTGGAAGCCTAGATTGCTGACCTGAGAGGAGGAAGCATGTATACGTGGAAGCCTGGATCGTTCGTGTGGTATTTTGCCAAGGCAATGTCGGTGAAGATGATTTAGGCAAGCTAGGGTTCCTGAGCGTAGGTTTCTTCTGATTTTGTTAGATCGCTTCTTCTGTTCGTAAGTTGGCCTTGGTAGGTTAAGATTTTTTAAAGGAAAAAAAGGTAGACGTGAGGAAGTTTTTTTCCCACTATATCTTATAACACAATGGCAATGGTGGGTAATTTTAAATTCAAATATAATCTAATGGGCATATTTTTTGGACTATTAAATTAACGGTTAGATGTTTCTAATTTTGGTGGTAATTTCTAGACTAATTTATTTTTTCTGGTTAGCCCATAAAGTACTTTTTATATATAATAGATACTCAGAGCAACCTAGATCCATTTAGTACAAGCCAGATAAACAGAACTCGGAGAAGTGAATTC